>NC_080379.1:115303400-115393743 GCF_014773155.1 Arachis stenosperma
AGAACATCCTCTACTAGCCCATAAGCTTGTTTTCTTGAGTTGTCTGCCATCTCTAATAAGATTCTTGCAGCTTGTACCTCAAAGATCCCTAGCTTCTCCATTACAGAGAGAGGCATGAGGTTTACACTTGACCCTAAGTCACACAGAGCCTTCTTGAAGGTCATGGTGCCTATGGTGCAAGGTATTGAAAACTTCCCAGGATCTTGTCTCTTTTGAGGTAATTTCTGCCTAGACAAGTCATTCAGTGCTTTGGTGAGCAAAGGGGGTTCATCCTCCCAAGTCTCATTACCAAATAACTTGTCATTTAGCTTCATGATTGCTCCAAGGTATTTAGCAACTTGCTCTTCAGTGACATACTCATCCTTTTCAGAGGAAGAATACTCATCAAAGCTCATGAATGGCAGAAGTAAATCAAATGGAATCTCTATGGTCTCAGTGTGACCCTCAGATTCCCATGGTTCCTCATTAGGGAACTCAGTGGAGGCCAGTGGACGTTGATGGACGAAATTGTGATCCTCTTTGTATTTGCATGAGATTTATTTAATGGCTATTGGCTATGTGTGGACACAACTCTGTTCAACTTAACCAGCAAGTGTACTGGGTCATCCAAGTAATACCTTACGTGAGTAAGGGTCGATCCCACAGAGATTGTTGGTATGAAGCAAGCTATGGTCACCTTGTAAATCTCAGTTAGGCAGATTAAATTGATTTTGGATTTCAAAAATTAATAATTAAATAAAAAGTAAAAAGGGATAGAAATACTTATGTAAATCAATCGTGGGAATTTCAGATAGGTGTATGGAGATGCTGTGTTCCTCTTGAAGCTCTACTTTACTACTCACTCTTCCTTCAATCCTTCTTACTCCTTTCCATGGCAAGCTGTATGTAGGGCATCACTATCATCAATGGCTACTTTTAATCCTCTCGGGAAAATGGTCCTATGCGCTGTCACTGCACGGCTAATCGTCTGGAGGCATCACCCTTGGTTGATAGCTACATCCCATTCTCTCAGTGAAAATGGTCCAAATGCTCTGTCACAGCACGGCTAATCATCTGTCGGTTCTCAATCAGGTTGGAATAGAATCCATTGATTCTTTTGTGTTTGTCACTAACGCCCAGCCTTCAGGAGTTTGAAGCTCGTCACAGTCATTTAATACCGGAATCCTACTCGGAATACCACAGACAAGGTTAGACTTTCCGGATTCCCAGGATCCTACTCGGAATACCACAGACAAGGTTAGACCTTCCGGATCCCCATGAATGCCGCCATCTATCTAGCTTATACCACGAAGATTCTGTTGGGGAATCTAAGAGATATGCGCCCGGCCTAAGGTAGAACGGAAGTGGTTGTCAATCACGCGCGTTCATAGGTGAGAATGATGATGAGTGTCACGGATCATCACATTCATCAAAGTGTTGTGCAACGTATATCTTGGAATAAGAATAAGAGGGAATTGAATAAAAAGTAATAGTAATTGTATTGAAACTTGAGGTACAGCAGAGCTCCACACCCTTAATCTATGGTGTGCAGAAACTCCACCATTGAAAATACATAAGTGAAAGGTTCAGGCATGGCCGAATGGCCAGCCCCCTGAGTGATCAAGAGACCGAATAATCAAAGGCTAAACAGTCAAGAGATTAAACTGTCAAAAGATGTCTAATACAATAGTAACTTATCCTATTTATACTAGACTAGCTACTAGGGTTTACATGAGTAAGTAATTGATGCATAAATCCACTTCCGGGGCCCACCTGGTGTATGCTTGGGCTGAGTTTGATCAATCCACGAGTTGAGGCTTCTCTTGGAGTTGAACTCCAAGTTATGACGTGTTTTGGGCGTTCAACTCCGGATCATGGCGTTTTTCTGGCGTTTAACTCCAGACAGCAGCATGTACTTGGCGTTCAACGCCAAGTTACGTCGTCAATTTCCGAATAAAGTATAGACTATTATATATTGCTGGAAAGCTCTGGATGTCTACTTTCCAACGCCGTTGAGAGCGCGCCATTTGGAGTTCTGTAGATCTAGAAAATCCATTTCGAGTGCAGGGAGGTCAGATTCGAACAGCATCAACAGTCCTTTTGTCAGCCTTTTTTCAGAGTTTTGCTCAAGTCCCTCAATTTCAGCCAGAAATTACCTGAAATCACAGAAAAACACACAAACTCATAGTAAAGTCCAAAAATGTTAATTTAACATAAAAACTAATGAAAACATCACTAAAAGTAGCTTAAACTTACTAAAAACTACCTAAAAACAATGCCAAAAAGCGTATAAATTATCCGCTCATCACAACACCAAACTTAAATTGTTGCTTGTCCCCAAGCAACTGAAAATCAAATAGGATAAAAAGAAGAGAATATACTATAAATTCCAGAATATCAATGAATATTAATTATAATTAG
This sequence comes from Arachis stenosperma, assembly GCF_014773155.1. Lineage (NCBI taxonomy): Eukaryota > Viridiplantae > Streptophyta > Magnoliopsida > Fabales > Fabaceae > Arachis > Arachis stenosperma. The sequence goes on from NC_080379.1 coordinate 115,305,801, forward strand.
ATGAGCGGGACTTGTAGCTTTTTGCTTCTGAACAGTTTTGGCATCTCACTTTTTCCTTTGTAGTTTAGAGTGATTGGCGTCTCTTAGGAACTTAGAATTTCGGATAGTGTTATTGATTTTCCTAGTTAAGCATGTTGATTCTTGAACACAGCTACTTATGAGTCTTGGCTGTGGCCCTAAGCACTTTGTTTTCCAGTATTACCACCGGATACATAAATGCCACAGACACATAACTGGGTGAACCTTTTCAGATTGTGACTTAGCTTTGCTCAAGTCCCAATTAGAGGTGTCCAGAGTTCTTAAGCACACTCTTTTGCTTTGGATCACGACTTTAACCACTCAGTCTCAAGCTTTCACTTGGACCCTGCATGCCACAAGCACATGGTTAGGGACAGCTTGATTTAGCCGCTTAGGCCTGGATTTATTTCCTTGAGCCCTCCTATCCATTGATGCTCAAAGCCTTGGATCCTTTTTCACCCTTGCCTTTTGGTTTAAAGTGCTATTGGCTTTTTCTACCTCTTTTGCTTTTTTTTTTTTTTTGCAAGCTTGTTTTTCACACTGCTTTTTCTTGCTTCAAGAATCAATTTTGTGATTTTTCAGATCATCAATAACATTTCTCTTGTTCATCATTCTTTCAGGAGCCAATAATTTTAACATTCATAAAATTCAATATCAAAAATATGCACTGTTCAAGCATTCATTCAGAAGACAAAAAGTATTGCCACGACATATAAATAATTAGAATTTTTCTTATTAAGAACTCGAAAAAAATATTGCCTCTTTATTCTAAAAATCTACTATTTTATTCATGTTTGATGATGATGAGAAAAATAAATTATAACTTAATTGGAATTAAAATCAAAGTAGAGATACTAATTACTACTACTAATATATAACTTCTAAGGTAAATTTCTAATAAGAACAGTTATCACAAAGTTAAGGTAAAGATTAGAACTCAACGACCTTTATTTTGGGAAGTGGATGTTCCTCTAGTCTGTGGGGTGCTTGGTCCTTCAAGATATAATTTCTGACGCTTCAGTTCCTTCAGTTACATCCTTGCTCTTCCTGTTTCCTTAGGTGCCATGATCTTGATGAGTTTTAGCTCAATGATCATGCAAATCACACCAAACTTAGAGGTTTGCTTGTCCTCAAGCAAAAGAAAGGATAAGAGAGGAATAGAGGGAGAGGCAATTTCGAAATTCAAAAGATATGATGAGTTGAAAAAGATTTAAAAAAAAGATATAAGATAAAAGATATGATTTATAAAAGATAAATATGATAAGAAAAAGATATTTAAAAAGATATGAATGATATTTAAAAATAAATCTGAATTTTTTAATTTAAAAAGATTTTAGAAGATAATTAAGTGTTGAAGAACTTTTAAAAAAAAAGAGTTGGATTGGATTGGAAACAATTTGTTTTTATGGATTAAGATGCATGTAATATTTTTGAAAAAGGGATTTTAGAAATTAGGGTTCTTAGAAATTAGAATTAAAATTTTTTAAATTGAAGGATGATATATGGAAACATGTTTATGCAAGAAATCATGAATTGAAACATAAAAATTAGAAAATTTGTGAAGAAAAACGAATTTTACCTCCTCCCCACCATCCTGGCGTTAAACGCCCAAATGCTGCATGTTTTGGGCGTTTAACGCCCAATTGCTGCTTCTCCTGGGTGTTCAACGCCCAGCTGTTGCTTCTTTCTGGCGTTGAACGCCACGAAGTCCTTTGTCACTGGGCATTTTTCTGAACGCCCAGGATGCTGTCAATCTGGCGTTAAACGCCCAGAAGGTGCTTCTTTCTGGCGTTCAACGCCCAGAAGATGCTCCTTTCTGGCGTTTAACGCCCAGATGGCTACCCTTACTGGCGTTGAACGCCCAGTGGGTGCTTCTGTTGGGCGTTTAACGCCCAAAATGTTTCTTACAGGCTTTTTCACGCCAGTGAGCTTCCAAATTCCCTTGTAACTCTGTGAATCCAATCAATTGCTATTTTACCTTGAAGATACTTTGACATATACCTGTAAAAATCAATTAATAAATCAAAACAAATAAAATTAAATTTTGTGATTGGCTGGGTTGCCTCCCAGCAAGCGCTTCTTTATTGTCCTTAGCTGGACAGTGAGCTCTCATGGAGTCTCACAGATAATCAGAGCAAGGTAGGGACCTCCCAACATCAAACTTAGAGTTTGAATGTGGGGGTTCAACACCAAACTTAGAGTTTGGTTGTGGCCTCCCAACACCAAACTTAGAGTTGGACTGTGGGGGCTTTGGTTGACTCTGCAGTGAGAGAAGCTTTTCATGCTTCCTCTCCATTGTTACAAAAGGAGAACCTTGTGTCTTATAGTTTGCAATGTCTGCAAACCACAGAGCTTCCTGAACAGCAAACAATTGCTCATCCGGAAAGGTTTCAGAGATCTTAGTAGGAGGGAGGGATGCTCCTGCTACTGGTTCTATCCGGGACAGGTGATCAGCTACTTGATTCTCTGTTCCTTTTCTGTCTCTTATTTCTATATCAAACTCTTGCAGAAGCAACACCCATCTTATGAGCCTGGGCTTTGAATCCTGCTTTGTGAGTAGATATTTAAGAGCAGCATGGTCAGTGTACACAATCACTTTTGATCCTACTAAGTAGGATCTAAACTTGTCAATGGCATAAACCACTGCAAGTAATTCTTTTTCTGTGGTTGTGTAACTTTTCTGGGTATCATTTAAAACACTGCTAGCATAATAAATGACATGCAGAAGCTTGTTATGCCTCTGTCCCAATACTGCACCGATGGTATGGTCACTAGCATCACACATTAGTTCAAAGGGTAATGTCCAGTCTGGTGCAGAAATAACTGGTGCTGTGACCAGCTTAGCTTTCAGGGTCTCAAACGCCTGCAGACACTTTGTGTCAAACACAAATGGCGTGTCAGCAGCTAGCAGATTGCTCAGAGGTTTGGCGATTTTTGAAAAATCCTTTATAAACCTCCTATAGAATCCTGCATGCCCCAGAAAGCTTCTGATTGCCTTAACATTGGCAGGTGGTGGTAATTTTTCAATTACCTCTACCTTAGCTTGATCTACCTCTATTCCCTTGTTTGAAATTTTGTGCCCAAGGACAATCCCTTCAGTCACCATAAAGTGATATTTTTCCCAGTTTAAAACTAGGTTGGTCTCTTGGCATCTTTTCAGAACAAGTGCTAAATGGTTTAGGCAGGAGCTGAATGAGTCTCCAAATACTGAAAAGTCATCCATGAAGACTTCCAGAAACTTCTCCACCATATCAGAGAAGATGGAGAGCATGCACCTTTGAAAGGTTACAGGTGCATTGCACAAGCCAAATGGCATCCTTCTGTATGCAAATACTCCAGATGGACATGTGAATGCCGTTTTCTCTTGATCCTGGGGATCTACTGCAATTTGATTATAACCTGAATATCCATCCAGGAAGCAGTAGTATTCATGACCTGCTAGTCTTTCTAGCATCTGGTCTATGAATGGTAAAGGAAAATGATCCTTTCGGGTGGCTGTATTGAGCCTTCTATAATCAATACACATACGCCAGCCTGTAACTGTTCTTGTAGGAACCAGTTCATTTTTTTCATTATAAACCACTGTCATGCCACCTTTCTTAGGGACGACTTGGACAGGGCTTACCCAGGGGCTATCAGAAATAGGATAAATAATCCCAGCCTCTAGTAACTTAGTGACCTCTTTCTGCACAACTTCCTTCATGGCTGGATTCAGCCGCCTTTGTGGTTGAACCACTGGCTTGGCGTCACCCTCCAGTAAGATCTTGTGCATACATCTGGCTGGGCTAATGCCCTTGAGATCACTGATGGACCACCCAAGAGCTGTCTTGTGTGTCCTTAGCACTTGAATTAATGCTTTCTCTTCCTGTGGCCCTAAAGCAGAGCTTATGATTACAGGAAAAGTGTCACCTTCTCCCAGAAATGCATATTTCAGGGATGGTGGTAGTGGTTTGAGCTCGGGTTTAGGAGGTTTCTCCTCTTCCTGAGGAGTTTTCAGAGGTTCTTTTATTTCCTTTGGTTCCTCCAGATCAGGCTGAACATCTTTAAAAATGTCCTCTAGCTCTGATTTGAGACTCTCAGTCATATAGACCTCTTCCACCAGGGAGTCAATAATATCAACACCCAGGCAGTCGTCTAATGTGTCTGGATGTTGCATAGCTTTGACAACATTCAACTTGAACTCCTCCTCATTGACTCTCAAGGTTACTTCCCCTTTTTGGACGTCAATGAGGGTTCGGCCAGTTGCTAGGAAAGGTCTTCCTAGAATGAGAGTTGCACTCTTGTGCTCCTCCATTTCCAGCACCACAAAGTCAGTAGGAAAGGCGAATGGCCCAACCTTGACAATCATGTCTTCAATCACGCCTGATGGGTATTTAATGGAGCCATCAGCAAGTTGAAGACATATCCGGGTTGGTTTGATTTCTTCAGTCAAACCGAGCTTTGTGATAATAGATGCAGGTATTAGGTTGATACTTGCCCCAAGGTCACATAGAGCTTGCTTGGTACAATTACCCTCTAATGTGCATGGTATCATAAAGCTCCCGGGATCTTTAAGCTTCTCAGGTAAGCTTTTCAGAATGACTGCACTGCATTCTTCAGTGAGGTAAACCTTTTCAGTTTCCCTCCAATCCTTCTTATGACTTAAGATCTCTTTCATGAACTTAGCATAAGAGGGTATTTGCTCAAGTGCTTCTGCAAACGGAATCTTTATTTCAAGAGTCCTGAGATAGTCTGCAAAGCGAGCAAATTGCTTATCCTGTTCCGCTTGGCGGAGTTTTTGAGGATAAGGCATTTTGGCTTTGTATTCCTCAACCTTAGTTGCTGCAGGTTTATTACTTACAGAAGTGGGTTGGGAAGCCTTTTTAGAAGGGTTGTTATCAGCACTTGTATGTGACTGATCCCCCACTGGTATTTGAATGCCAGGGGTGGAAGTTGGAGTGGCATTAGACGCCACCTCCTTATTTGTTATTGGCGTCTGAACGCCAGAACTATGCTCCCTTTGGGCGTTCAACGCCGGATTCATGCTTGTTTCTGGCGTTGAACGCCAGGAATGAGCATGAGCTGGGCGTTCAGCGCCAGCATTATTCCTCTCTGGGCTCTGATTGTCCTCAGAGGGATTTTGAGTAGCCATTTGTTCATTTCTTGGCTTCTTGCTGTTTTGAAGTGAAGTGTTTAATGATTTCCCACTTCTTAATTGAACTGCTTGGCATTCTTCTGCTATTTGTTTTGACAGTTGGTTTTCTGTTTGCTTTAACTGTACTTCCATATTCCTGTTGGCCATTCTTGTTTCCTGCAGTATTTCTTTGAATTTGGCTAGCTGCTGAGTTAGAAAGTCTAATTGCTGATTGAATTCATTAGCCTGATCTACAGGACTGAGCTCAGCAGTTACTGTTTTAGCTTCTTCTTTCATAGAAGATTCACTACTTAGGTACAGACGCTGATTCCTGGCAACTGTATCAATAAGCTCTTGGGCTTCTTCAATTGTTTTTCTCATATGTATAGATCCACCAGCTGAGTGGTCTAGAGAAATCTGAGCTTTTTCTGTAAGCCCATAGTAGAAGATGTCTAATTGCACCCACTCTAAAAACATTTCAGAGGGGCATTTTCTTAGCATCTCTCTGTATCTCTCCCAGGCATCATAAAGGGATTCATTATCTCCTTGTTTGAAGCCTTGGATGCTTAGCCTTAGCTGTGTCATCCGTTTTGGAGGGAAATAGTGATTCAGGAATTTTTCTGACAGCTATTTCCATGTCTTTATGCTGTTCTTAGGTTGGTTATTTAACCACCTCTTAGCTTGATCTTTTACAGCAAATGGAAACAGTAATAATCTGTAGATATCCTGATCTACTTCCTTATCATGTACTGTGTCAGCAATTTGCAAAAATTGTGCCAGAAACTCTGTAGGTTCTTCCTGTGGAAGACCGGAATACTGGCAGTTTTGCTGCACCATGATAATGAGCTGAGGATTCAACTCAAAGCTACTAACTCCAATGGAGGGTATACAGATACTACTCCCATATGAAGCAGTAGTGGGGTTTGCATATGACCCCAGAGTCCTCCTGGACTGTTCATTTTCACTTAGTTCCATGATGGAATAAAAAAGATGGTATGGATGTTGATATTATTTATTTTATAAAAATTTATTTTATAAAATAAAGTAAAAATAGAACAAGTAAAAATGAAATAAAATAAGAAAATGAAAATATTTTTTTTTTTGAAGATTTTCGAAAAATTTGAGGAAAAGGAGAAAGTGGTTAGAATAAAATTTTTGAAAAAGATAATAAAATATATATTAAAAAGATAAGAATTGAAAAATTTTGAAATTAAAATCTGAATTTTTTTTATAAAATTTTCGAAAATGTAGTTTAAAATTAGTTAGAAAATATAAATTTTTTTTTTGAAATTTGAATTTTATGATGAAAGAGAAAAACACATAAAAGACACAAGATTTAAAATTTTTAGATCTAATGCTCCTTATTTTCGAAAATTTTGGAGGGAAAACACCAAGGAACACCAAACTTAAAAATTTTAAGATCAAAACACAAGAAAAACTCAAGAACACCTTGAAGATTCACAAGAACACCAAGAACAAAAGAAAGAACACCAAACTTAAAATTTTTAGAAAACCAAGATAAATTTTCGAAAATTATATTAAAATTAACAAGAAAACACCAAACTTAGAGTTTGGCACAAGATTAAAACAAGAAAAATTATTTTTGAAAAAGGATTTTAAAAAGAAGGTGCCCAATTGCCAAGAACTTAAGCCAACGCTATAACCAACTAAGTTAAAAATATAACGTATTTTAAAGATGTATTATTTTTATGGATAAAATAAATTTTTTTGAAAACTAATGTTTTGAAAAAGTACAAGAAAAACAAGAAAAGACACAGAACAAGAAAAATTAAAGATCAAACAAAAAAAAATAAACAAGAACAACTTGAAGATCAAGGAAGAACAAAGAACACAAGTTCGAAAATTTTAAAGAAAAATATCAAATATGTAATTGACACCAAACTTAGAACAAGACACTAAACTCACAAAAACTTAAAAATTGATAAAGAAAAATAATATTTTTGAAAAATTTTTAAAAAAAGGGATAATAAAAGATGCAATTCTAGTAAAAAAAAGAGGATAAATTCTGATGTGCGGAAAACGATCCGACACAAAACTCACCGGCAAGTGCACCGGGTCGCATCAAGTAATAATAACTCACGGGAGTGAGGTCGATCCCACAGGGATTGAAGGATTGAGCAATTTTAGTTTAGTGGTTGATTTAGTCAAGCGAATCAAGATTTGGTTGAGTGATTTGTGATTTGCAGAAATTAAATTGCATTGAAAGTAAAGGGAATGTGTAAATTGCATGAAATTAAAGAGGCCAAGAAATTAAAGTGCTGAATCTTAAAGAACAAGAAATTAAAGGGGCAGAAACTTAGAATACAAGAAATGTAAATTGCAGAATCTTAGATTGCAAGAAATGTAAATGGCTTGAATTGTAAAGGGAATTGGGAGTTGGATTTGCAGAAATTAAACAAGCAAAAGTAAAATTGCAACATGCAGAGAATTAGAAAATGGCTTGGATTGAACCGAATCTTAAACAGCAAAGTAAATGAGCATGGAAATAACAAACAGAGAGTGGTAAATGGGGAATCCGGATCTCAGGACCCAAGAGACTAGAAAACCAAGTCTAGATCTCAATGCCTTCCTAGATCCAAGAAGAACAATTGTAAGGAAATTGTAAATTGCAAGGAAATTAGATGAAGAGCAATTAACAGAAATGTAAATTCAATTATGCAGTATAGAAACAGAGAGATCCAAGGATGAGATTGAAACAGAATTTCTTCAATTCTCCAACCCAAGATCCAAGACAGTTGTAATTGAAACTAAAAGCAATAAAACTAAGCGGAAGAGAATGGAATTCTCCTTCCCCAAACTAAGAAATTAAAGATTACTCAGTAACTAAAACTCTCTGAAAATTTAAAAGGAAAGCTCTATGAAAAATAAAAATGGAAGCTCCCCGAATAACTTGAATTCTAGCCTATTTATACACTTTCTTCAAATGATCTTCAAGCCTTGAGTTGGGCCCTTGCTCTTGGTGGAATTGGGTTGAAAGAGGCCTTGGTTGATTGCTCTTGAAGTTTGGAGAGGAACCAAAGTGAACCAATTGAACCGGATCAAAAGTTAGAGTAAAAGTTTGAGTCAAAGTTAGGGGTCTAACTTTGAGGCTAACTTTTCATATCAGAAAGCCAAATTTACTGATGCCAACGTTGGTGCCAAAGTTAGGGGTCTAACTTTGGCTCCAACGTTGGCCATTCCTAAAGCACCAATGGCGCCAACGTTAGCCTCCAAGTTAGGGGGCTAACGTTGGCGCAAACGTGAGTGGCCCTGGATGAAATTTTTCATGCCAACGTTAGCCTCCAAGTTAGGGGGCTAACGTTGGCGCAAACGTTGAGTAACCCAGGAGTGTTTTTCAAATTCTCACGTTAGCCTCCAAGTTAGGGGTCTAACTTTGAGGCTAACTTTTCACCCAAAAGTTTGTGCCAAAGTTTGAGGGCTAACTTCAAGTCTAACTTTATGCTTCCTGGTTCAATTTCACTTGTTTCATTGTCCTCTCTTTGCTTCTAGCCATTCCTTCTTACTTCAACCTTTCTCCAAGCTTTCTTCACCTATCATTAATCAACCAAACACATCAAAGCTATGCTCAAAATCATGAGGTGTTCATTCTATCCTAATATGCAACAATTATAGCATCAAATCTCATGAAAAAGCATGAATTTATCTATGGTTGATTCAATCAAAGGAAGCATGAGAATCTACCCAAATTGGCTTGCTTAGGCCTCAAGAAAGTGCATAATTCAAGTGAAAACAAAAGAAAAAGACTAGTGAAACTAGGCTAAGATGACTTGTCATCAAATTCTTCCTAATCTAAGCAACAAAATAAACCTTTAGTTGTTCAAACTCGAATAATCCCCGGCAACGGCGCCAAAAACTTGGTGCACGAAATTGTGTGGCCAATATTAATGGACTATTTAACACAGATTCGCACAACTAACCAGCAAGTGCACTGGGTCGTCCAAGTAGTACCTTACGTGAGTAAGGGTCGATCCCACGGAGATTATTGGTTTGAATCAAGCTATGTTTATTTTATTAATCTTAGTCAGGATATTAATTAAAATTATCAGTTGGAATTATTAGATTGGAAAAATAAAAGAGAATACTAGCGTTACTTGTTGTGCAGTAATGAGAAATATGTTGGAATTTTGGAGATGCTTTGTCCTCTGAACTTCAACTCTTCCTTGAAATCCTTCAACACACGAAAAGTCCCTTCCATGGCAAGCTCTATGTAGGGTGTCACCGTTGTCAATGGCTACTTCCCATCCTCTCAGTGAAAACGTTCCTATGCTCTGTCACAGCACGGCTAATCATCTGTCGGTTCTCAATCAGGTTGGAATAGAATCCATTGATTCTTTTGCGTCTGTCACTAACGCCCAGCCTTCAGGAGTTTGAAGCTCGTTACAGTCATTCAATCCCAGAATCCTACTTGGAATACCACAGACAAGGTTTAGACTTTCCGGATTCTCATGAATGCCGCCATCAACCCGGCTTATACCACAAAGATTCTGATTAAGGAATCTAAGAGATACTCATTCAGTCTGATGTAGAACGGAGGTGGTTGTCAGGCACACGTTCATGGATTGAGGAAGGTGATGAGTGTCACGGATCATCACCTTCTCCATAATTAAGCGCGAATGAACATCTTAGATAAGAACAAGCGTGTTTGAATGGAAAACAAAGTAATTGTATTAATTCATCGAGACGCTGCAGAGCTCCTCACCCCCAACAATGGAGTTTAGAGACTCATGCCGTCAAAGAGTATGTAATTCAGATCTGAAAATGTCATGAGGTACAAAATAATTCTCTAAAAGTTGTTTAAATAGTAAACTAGTAACCTAGGTTTGCAGAATATGAGTAAACTAAGATAATTGGTGCAGAAATCCACTTCTGGGGCCCACTTGGTGTGTGCTGGGGCTGAGACTAAAGCTATCCACGAACTGAGGCTTTTCTTGGAGTTGAACTCCAAGTTATAACGTGTTTTGGGCGTTCAACTCCGGATCATGACGTGTTTCTGGCGTTTAACTCCAGACAGCAGCATGTACTTGGCGTTCAACGCCAAGTTACGTCGTCTATCTTTGCGCAAATTATGGACTATTATATATTTCTGGAAAGCCCTGGATGTCTACTTTCCAAAGCCGTTGAGAGCGCGCCAATTGGACTCCTGTAGCTCCAGAAAATCCATTTTGAGTGCAGGGAGGTCAGGATCCAACAGCATCAGCAGTCCTTTTTCAGCCTAACTCAGATTTTTGCTCAGCTCCCTCAATTTCAGCCAGAAAATACCTGAAATTACAGAAAAACACACAAACTCATAGTAAACTCCAGAAATATGATTTTTGCCTAAAAACTAATAATATTTAACTAAAAACCAATTAAAACATGCTAAAATCTACATGAAATTACCCCCAAAAAGCGTATAAAATATCCGCTCATCAAACGCCCAAACTGGCACAAAAGCTGGCGTTTAACTCCAAGAAGAGTCTCTACACGAAAATGCTTCAATGTTCAGCCCAAACACACACCAAGTGGGCCCGGAAGTGGATTTTTATGTCATTTACTCATCTTTGTAATTCTTAAGCTACTAGTTCCCTATAAATAGGACCTTTTACTATTGTATTTTATATCTGGGGATCTTAGATCATCTTTAGGTGTTTGAATCCTTTGATCATTGGGTGGCTGGCCTCACGGCCATGCCTAGACCTTGTTCTTATGTATTTTCAATGGTGGAGTTTCTACACACCATAGATTAAGGTGTGGAGCTCTGCTGTACCTCGAGTATTAATGCAATTACTATTGTTCTTCTATTCAATTCAGCTTGTTCTTATTCCAAGATATTCATTTGCACTCAAGAACATGATGAATGTGATGATTATGTGACGCTCATCATCATTCTCACTTATGAACAAGTGACTGACAACCACTTCTGTTCTACAAGCAAACAAGGCTCTAATGTTTATCTCTTGGGTTCTTTAACCGGAATCTTCGTGGTATAAGCTAGAATTGATGGCGGCATTCAAGAGAATCCGGAAGGTCTAAACCTTGTCTGTGGTATTCTGAGTAGGATTCAATGATTGAATGACTGTGACGAGCTTCAAACTCGCGATTGTGGGGCGTTAGTGACAGACGCAAAAGAATCACTGGATTCTATTCTGACATGATCGAGAACCGACAGCTGGATAGCCGTGCCGTGACAGGGTGCGTTGAACATTTCCACTGAGAGGATGGGAGGTAGCCACTGACAACGGTGAAACCCTTGCATACAGCTTGCCATGGAAAGGAGTAAGAAGGATTGGATGAAGACAGTAGGAAAGCAGAGAGACGGAAGGGACAAAGCATCTCCATTCGCTTATCTGAAGTTCTCGCCAATGAATTACATAAGTATCTCTATCTTTATCTTTATGTTTTATTCATATATCACCCATACCCATTTGAGTCTGCCTGACTAAGATTTACAAGATGACCATAGCTTGCTTCATACCAACAATCTCCGTGGGATCGACCCTTACTCGCGTAAGGTTTATTACTTGGACGACCCAGTGCACTTGCTGGTTAGTTGTGCGAAGTTGTGTTTATGCCATGGTATTGAGCACCAAATCTTTGGGGCCATTACTAGGGATTATTTGAGTTGTGAAAAGTAGTGATCACAATTTCGTGCACCAATTATCCCACGTGAATATGGTTTGCTTGAAACGGATGGCCAACTTAGGGAAGTTTGTGGGATGAAGCGTAAGCGGAAAAGGTTTTGTGGTGGGCATTGCAAATCAAGGCTCATTATGGTTGATGCATCAAACATGAGATATAAAGGTTGGAGTAGTGCTCAAATAGATGGGTCTAGGAGGATTGTTGGACACTTCATAGAGAATTCATCTTGTTTACCACCCGGATGGACTAATAATGATGATCAACCTCAAGACGGGTGTGAAAACAAAGTGTGGGATCCCGGATTACAAAAAGAGGACCAACTTTGGGAGCCCCAAGCTTGTGAAGAACTCCATCAACACTTGGCTCAACCCATAGGAAATCTTGGGGCACAATGGAGAACCAAGCATTGGTGGGAGTTCCAAGATGAATACAAGCACAAGCCACCTTGATGAGGAGCTCCCCATAAGTCCAACTTAAGGACAATAAACAAAAGTGCTAGGTGGGAGATAACCCACCATGGTAAATTCTTTTCATTTTCCCTTTTTGTACATATTGATAGAATTAGTTTAATTTCATGTTTTGTTTAGATAGTTGAGTTTGATTGGTAGTATAATTTGATAAATAAGGTTTTGGGGAGTTTTAGTAGCTGTTTGGAGGATTGAAAGGCTTGGATTGGTGTAAGAACTTAGAAAAATATTTTTTGAAAAACAGAACACCATCCACGCGTGCGCGCACCTAACGCGTACGCGCACCTGAGCATTTTTTGACCATCCACGCGTACGCGTGGATGCAAAAATTCTACCCCAACCAAAAACTCGAGAGTTAGGCCTGCGCTGTGCGAACATTGGGCCTAAGGCACAAGTCTATGCACGCGTGCGCGCACCTGGCGCGTACGCGCACATGATCTTAAATTGGCAATGCACGCGCACGCACACTGTGCGCGCGCGCGTCGATTGCACGATCCACACTCCTGGTACTTTTACCCGAGAGTTGTGCCAGACTTGGGCCGACATTATGCCTCCGGCCTAACTCGATGCACGCGTGCGCGCACCTGGCGCGTACGCATCCTTCAACCAATATGCACATCGACGCGTAAGCACGCATGACGCGCACGCGTCGGTAAAAAAAAGAGTTTTTTTTCTCATCTTCCATTTTCTTTTGTTCATTGCATTCGCATACTTCTACTATTTCCATTTTCATTTTGTTTCTATAGCATGTTTTCAGTTTTTTTCTAAGTGTCATTTCAATAATGGTGTTGGATTCTTACACTCAATTGTTGAGAAATTCTTGCATTATTTTGGTGCTTCTTGACTTGTTTGATATTGTTGGGTGATGAAACTTTTAAATCAATGCTTCATCTTGTATGACTCTTATGTCTTTGTGCATTGATATGACCTCATATTGTCTTTCATGACCCACTTCTTCTTATGTGAACTTGATGTGCCATATGCTCTTCATGCTTCGATTTTACTCTTGCATCAAGTATTAGTTAATATGCCATTAGCTTATATTGTTTTCTCACCTACATGCGTAGCTAACATGTAGTGAGAACCTTACTCTTATTTGGCATTAGCCCAGGCCTATGTTATACTTGTTTTGATATCTTTGTTGTAGGCATAATTGTCGTTCTTCTTTCCTCCCCTTTTAGGTTGGCCACCAAGAAGGGAGAAATGAATACCTTTAAATGGGGGCAACAAACAAGTCATCCGCACTACCATTTGAGGAGCTCATCAATTGTAGCAACCCATCCACTCTGCTCTTCTTTCCGTGCACCGAGGACGGTGCAATCTTCAAGTGTGGGGAGGTCGTTCGACCGATCTCCATGGGTAACAATTTTCTTTTTCAACACCAATGTTAGTTAGTTATTGCATTTGCATGATAGGTTGCATGTTAGATAGAATTTGTACATATTTTACTACCTTCTTCTTATTAGGACTACTTGGTTAGGGTGATGATTTCTTTCCCAAGAAACCGTTTTAGGGCACCCTACCAATTTGAAAATTTTTTGTTGAACTTGCTTGAAAGAATGTATTTTGGAACATGGTTTTTGAGCTAAGAACACAAGCAAGTGAGATTTGAGCCTAATGATGTGGTTACATCTTATAACCACTTATTTTTCCTTCTTGTGTGCATTATTCTCTTTCTATGAATGTAATCTTTGATTTGTTTGATTCTTTATGTCCATTATTTTGTGTATTCATGCATTTATATGATTGAGGCCATCATTTCATTAGCTCACTTACCCAAATGGTCTTACCTCTTATCTTCCTTTGTTAGCCAAATTTGAGCCCACGCTTAACCCACTTTGTTCTTATTTTAGCACATTTCAAGCCTTAAAGCGGAAAACAATAAAAGTCCTTATTTGGATCTTTGATTGGCTTAGGCTAGTGAGTGTGAGTGACATTCAAGAGTGGGAAAACTTTGGGACATTGGTTGGGATAAAAGGATGTTTGTGTTTTGTATTTTTATATTGGGGAACTGGGTACATACTCATGTGTTGATTAAATGTATAGACCTTATGCACTGATATTCTTGTATATAGTTTGAAAGAAAAAGAAAAATGAAAAGAAAAAGAAATAAAAGTGAAAAAGAAAAAAATAAAAGAAAAGAAAAAAATGTATATAGAAAAAGAAAGAAAAAGAAAAGCAATAAAGGGGACAAAATGCCCCAAAGTGAGGCTCAATAAGAATCAATGCATAAGTGTTGTGAAATGAAAAGGGAATGCATGAGTATGTGGAAAAGTGAAGAATGGGTAGTTAGGTTAGAACTTAATTGTATAGGATATCATAGGTTAGGTGGGAAGTCTAAGCCTATCAAAGATTCAAACTTCAAGCTCACTTGACCAAATATGCATCCTACCTTAACCCTAGCCCCATTACAACCTAAAGAAAAGACCTCATGATAATTGTATGCGTGCATTGAATAATTGTTGATTGTTAGATGAAAAACAAATCTTAGAAAGCATGATTAGGAGAGAATTGAGTGAATCGACCTTAAACACTTGAGCGAATAGAGTGCAAACACATCCGGTGAGGGTTCGATGCTCAATTCCTTGATTCCCGGCTTTCACGAGCGTTCTTCTTGCAAATCTATGTGAACTTCAAGTTTATACTTCAATTGGTAGGACTCATGAATCGTTATATGATCTTAAGCCCTACTTGTGCATGTATGACTTGGAAGATTGATTTATTTTTAACCACGTAGGTAAAACCATTTTGCATTTAGTTGCATATAGTTTAGGTTGCATATAGTTTATTTACATTGAATAAATGTTGATACCCTTGTTTCTCTCTTGGCTTAAGCATGAGGACATGCTTGGTTTAAGTGTGGGGAGGTTGATAAACCCCATTTGTAGGGTTTATCTTGTGCTTGATTTAAGGGATTTTATGACCTTTTACCCACATTTATCCATTGAAATAGCATGGTTTTATAACTTCTCCTTTAATTGTGCTTAATAGTGAAAACATGTTTTTTAGGACTTAAAATAGCTAAATCTAATTCACCTTGATTCCATTAGATGCCTTGATATGTTTGTTAAGTGATTTAAGGTTTAGGAGGCAAAGATTGGATCAAGGGGATGAAGAAAGAAGCATGAAAAGTTGGAGAACTCATGAAGAAATGAAAGAACCGGAAAGCTGTCAAGCCGACCTCTTCGCACTTAAACAACCATAACTTGAGCTACAGAGGTCCAAATGATGCGGTTCTAGTTGGGTTAGAAATCTAACATCCGGGGCTTCGAAACGATATAAGATTTGCCATAGTTGCTACACGTATGATGGTGCGCACGTGCATAGTACGCACACGCGCCGTTGCTGCCACCTGGTTCACTTAAAGCAAAACGTGGCCAGCGATTTTAGAAGCCTTGTGGGCTCAATCCAACTCATTTCTGATGCTATTTAAGCCAAGGATTGAAGAGGAATCAACATACTTTTCATACTTTAGATGTTAGTTACCATTAGTCATAGTTTAGTTTTAGAAGTAGTTTCTAGAGAGAGAAGCTCTCACTTCTCTCTAGGATTAGGATTAGGATTAGGTTTAGTTCTTAGATCTAGATTTCAATTCACCTTCTTCTACTTCTACCTTTCAATTCTTTGTTGCTACATTCATCTTCTTCTACTCTTTTGATGTAATTTCCTTTATGTTGTTCTTATATTTTGTTGTAGATCTAGTATTGTTCCTTCTACATTCTTCCAATTCAATAAGAGGTAATTCATACTAAATGTGTCTTCTTTGCTTTTCTATTGTTGATCTCTTGTTTTTGTAGTTGTAGATTCCTTTAATTCTTGAATTTAATAATGTTTACTTCTATTGCACTTTATGTGTTTGATGAAATGTCTCTTATAGCTATTAGTAGATTTTGTTCCTCTTGGCCTAGGTAGAGTAATTAATGACACTTGAGTTATCTAATTCCTTTGTTGATTGATAATTGGAGAGATTGCTAATTGGTTTGGAGTGCACTAAAGCTAGTCTTTCCTTGGGAGTTGGCTAGGACTTGTGGCTCAAGTCAATTCATCCACTTGACTTTCCTTTATTTAGTAAGGGTTAACTAAGTGGTAGCAATGAACAATTCTCATCACAATTGAGAAGGATAACTAGGATAGGACTTCTAATTTTCATACCTTGCCAAGAGCCTTTTATAGTTGTTAGTTTATTTTCATTGCCATTTACTTTCATGCTTCTTATCCAAAACCCCAAAACACATTTCTAACCAATAACAAGACAGTTTATTGTAATTCCTAGGGAGAACGACCCGAGGTTTGAATACTTCGGTTTATAAATTTTAGGAGTTTGTACTAGTGACAAACAACTTTTTGTATGAAAGGATTATTGATTGGTTTAGAAACTATACTTGCAACGAGAATTCATTTGTGAAATTCTATACCATCAAAAATCCAATCATCAGGCATACAAGTCAATCACTGAGGTTCAGTCTCCTCTAGATCGAGTTTTCAAACTTATCTGGAATTGGAAAGATCCAGAACGTATCCGCACCTTTCTTTGGCTGGTTGCTCATCAAGCAATCCTAACGAATGCAGAGAGAGCAAGAAGACATTTAACTAACACGGATGTTTGTCCAAGATGCACTAATGCCAACGAAACAACCTTACATGTATTGAGAGATTGTCCCTTTGCCAAGGATGTTTGGTATCGGATTTAAAGACAAAGAAGAATTCATGATTTCTTTAACTTGAATACTAGGGATTGGATTTGCAGCAACATCTCAGAGAAGGATGAGTGGTCTTGCTTGTTTGGAGTAGCCATCTCAGCTATTTGGTTCTCCCGCAATAAATTAATTTTCGAAGGAAAGCTTACTCAGCCAGCCGCTGTCTCCCTGTCAATAAAAGCTAGAAGTGAAGAGATCATAAATCTTGAGACTCAATTGTCTCACCACAAGAAACATCAGGTGAGATCAGAGCGTCTAATTCGGTGGAACCCCCTTCCGGAACATTACCTCAAACTAAACGTTGATGGGTCTTTATATGCCCACAATAGCAATGCAGCTTGTGGAGGTGTGTTTAGAGACTACCTAGGAGATTTGTGATGGGTTTCTCTTGCAATATTGGAAATTGCTCCATAACTCATGCTGAGTTATGGGCTGTTATTAAAGGACTTCAAATTGCAAATACAAATGGGTTTCAAAAAATTGTAGTAGAGTCAGACTCTTGGTCAGCAATCAATTTCATAAAAGAAGGTTGTTCTTCTGCCCACTGATAAACCCCATTTGTAGGGTTTATCTTATGCTTGATTTAAGAGATTTTACGACCTTTTACCCACATTTATCCATTGAAATAGCATGGTTTTATAACTTCTCCTTTAATTGTGCTTAAGAGTGAAAACATGCTTTTTAGGACTTAAAATAGCTAAATCTAATTCTTCTTGATTCTATTAGATGCCTTGATATGTTTGTTAAGTGATTTAAGGTTTAGGAGGCAAAGATTGGATCAAGGGAATGAAGAAAGAAGCATGAAAAGTTGGAGAACTCATGAAGAAATGAAAGAACCGAAAAGCTGTCAAGCCAACCTCTTCGCACTTAAATGACCATAACTTGAGCTACAGAGGTCCAAATGATGCGGTTCTAGTTAGTTTAGAAAGCTAACATCCGGGGCTTCGAAACGATATAAGATTTGCCATAGTTGCTACACGTATGGTGGCGCTCACGTGCATAGTACGCGCACGCGTCGTTGCTGCCACCTGGTTCACTTAAAGCAAAACGTGGCCAGCGAATTCTAAAGCCTTGTGGGCCCAATCCAACTCATTTTTGATGCCATTTAACCCAAGGAGTGAAGAGGGAAACATAAGTTGGTTATCATTAGTTTAGTTTAGCTTAGTTTTGGAGGGAAAGTTAGTTTTAGAGAGAGAAGCTCTCACTTCTCTCTAGAATTAGGATTAGGATTAGGTTTAGTTCTTAGATCTAGGTTTTAATATTTGCTTCCATCTTCTTCTATCTTTCAATTCCTTGTTGTTACATTCATCTTCTTCCATTATTTTGTTATAATTTCCTTTATGTTGTTCTTATATTTTGTTGTAGATCTAGTATTGTTCCTTCTACTTTCTTCCAATTCAATAAGAGGTAATTCATAATAAATGTGTCTTCTTTGATTTTCTATTGTTGATCTCTTGTTTTTGTAGTTGTAGATTCCTTTAATTCTTACATTTAATAATGTTTACTTCTATTTCACTTTATGTGTTTGTTGAAATGCCTCTTCTAGATATAGTGTAGATTTTGCTCCTCTTGGCCTAGGTAGAGTAATTAGTGACACTTGAGTTATCTAATTCCTTTGTTGATTGATAATTGGAGAGATTGCTAATTGGTTTGGAGTGCATTAAAGCTAGTTTTTCCTTGGGAGTTGGCTAGGACTTGTGGCTCAAGTCAATTCATCCACTTGACTTTCCTTTCTTTAGTAAGGGTTAACTAAGTGGTAGCAATGAACAATTCTCATCACAATTGAGAAGGATAACTAGGATAGGACTTCTAGTTCTCATATCTTGCCAAGAGCTTTGTTAGTTGTTAGTTTATTTTCTTTGCCATTTATATTTCTTGTCCAAAAGCTTAAAAACCCCAAATATAATTCATAACCAATAACAAGACACTTCATTACAATTCCTAGGGAGAACGACCCGAGGTCCAATACTTCGGTTTATAAATTTTAGGGGTTTGTACTAGTGACAAATAACTTTTTGTATGAAAGGATTATTGTTTGGTTTAGAAACTATACTTTACAACGAGATTTTATTAGTGAAATTCTAAACCGTCAAAAATCCAATCATCAAAATGGCGCCGTTGCCGGGGAATTGCAATGGTGTTGTGTTATTGGTTATTGTATATATGTGAATATTGTGAATAGCTTGATTTTTGGATTGCTTGCTAGTTTTGCTAGTCTTAGTATTTTGTTTCATTATTTCTTATTAGTTTTTGTTCCTTATCTTCTCTTGCTACCATGAATTCTCACCTTGGCTATGAGTGTGATTACAACTATGTTGTAGGTGATGAGAACTACAATGAAGATGTGTATCAAGGATGGGACAACCAAAGGTGGGAGGAGCCATATGCATATGATCAATCCTCATGGCAATAACCTCCACCAATGCACTATGAAGAAGAGCCATTCTATGATGCACACCAATCCAATGGCTATGGTGAATCTCCTTGTGACTTTCAAGAACCACCACCATATGCCTATGAATCATATCTTCAACATGATCATCAACTATACTCACAAGCCTCTTTTCACCAAATACCTCCATATGACTCTAATCCTTATCCACCATACCAACCACCTTTTGAACCATATGAGCCCTACATGGAATCACCATTCCAAGATTACTACTTCCAAGAGCCACCTCAATACACACCACCACCTTACCAAGAAGAACCACCTTCCTATAATGAACCCTTTCTCCAAGACAATGAACCCTCTTATCCACTCCAATCCTCAATGGATGAAATTCTTAGCCTTATACTTCAAGGACAAGGAGAAATGCAAAGGGAGACACTAGAATTTATGGCTACCTTAACCAAGGTAGTAAGCATTTTAGCCTCCCAATGCTTGAGCACTCAAAGCACTCCCATGGTCACATGTGGAGAATCTAAAGAGGAACATAGCATGAAGGAGAGATTGGAAACTCCGGTGGAAAATGAGGAATGCCACTTTGTATTAGAACAATTGGAGAAGCCTATGATTATTGAAGAAAAGGAAGAAATGGTTGAAGACTTAGGAGATGCGGAACCTCCATGGGAACCTAGAGTTATAGAAAACCCCTCCAAGAAGATTGAAGTTGATGTTGAGGAGGAATGTGCACAACCTCCAAGGCATATCCCATATGAAGACTTGGAAGGAGTGAAGCAAGAATTGAGTTCCCTTGGTGATGAAGATCATGCATCAAACCTTCTTGGTGAAAAATCCTTTCAATTTGAAGAACCTTCTCCTAATGAATTTGAAAGTGATATGGAGGTGGAGGCAATCAAGGAAGAAAATAAGGGAGTGGAGCTTACTAGCACATTGGAAATACCTCTCCCCAAGCCACCACCATCCACTCTCTCATTCAAGTGGGTAAATTCCTTATACTCAAGCTTTATTATTCCCTTTGAATATGGTTTGCTTGAAACGGATGGTCAACTTAGGGAAGTTTGTGGGATGAAGCGTAAGCGAAAAAGGTTTTGTGGTGGGCATTGCAAATCAAGGCTCATTATGGTTGATGCATCAAACATGAGATATAAAGGTTGGAGTAGTGCTCAAATAGATGGGTCTAAGAGGATTGTTGGCCACTATATAGAGAATTCACCTTACTTACCACCCGGATGGGCTAATAATTATGATCAACTTCAAGACGGGTGTGGAAATAAAGTGTGGGATCCCGAATTAGAAAAAGAGGATCAACATTGGGAGCCCCAAGCTTGTGAAGAACTCCATCAACACTTGGCTCAACCCATAGGAAATCTTGGGGTGCAATGGAGAACCAAGCATTGGTGGGAGTTCCAAGATGAGTACAAGCACAAGCCACCTTGATGAGGAGCTCCCCATAAGTCCAACTTAAGGACAATAAATAAAAGTGCTAGGTGGGAGACACCCCACCATGGTAAAATCCTTTCATTTTCTCTTTTGTACATATTGGTAGAACTAGTTTAATTTCATGTTTAGATTAGTTGGTTGAGTTTAATTAGTATTTTAACATGTTAAATAAGGTTTTAGGGTGTTTTGGTAGTAGCTTGGAGGTTTGGAATGCTTGGATTGGTGCAAAAACATAGCAAAAATTTTTGAAAAAAACAAAACACCATCCACGCGTTCGCGCACATGACGCGTACGCGCACCTGAGCATTTTTTGACCACCCAGGCGGACGCGCACTGTACGCGTACGCGTGGATGCAAAAATTCTACCCCAGCCAAAAAATCCGAGAGTTAGGCCTGCACTGTGCGAACATTGGGCCTAAGGCACAAGTCTGTGCACGCGTGCGCGCACTTGGCGCGTGCGCGCACTTGGCGCGTGCGCGCACTTGGCGCGTGCGCGCACTTGGCGCGTGCGCGCACTTGGCGCGTACGCGCACATGATCTTAAATTGGCAATGCACGCGCACGCGTCGATTGCACGATCTTCCTCCTGGTACTTTTACCCGAGAGTTGTGCCAGACTTGGACCGACACTATGCCTCCGGCGTAACTCGACGCACGCGTGCGCGCACCTGGCGCGTACGCGCCCTTCAACCAATATGCACATCGACGCGTAAGCACGCATGACGCGCACGCGTCGGTAAAAAAAGAGTTTTTTTTTCTCATCTTCCATTTTCTTTTGTTCACTGCATTCGCATACTTCTACTCTTTCCATTTTCATTTTGTTTCTATAGCATGTTTTCAGTTTTTTTTCTAAGTGTCATTTCAATAATGGTGTTGGATTCTTACACTCAATTGTTGAGAAATTCTTGCATTATTTTGGTGCTTCTTGACTTGTTTGATATTGTTGGGTGATGAAACTTTTAAATCAATGCTTCATCTTGTATGACTCTTATGTTTTTGTGCATTGATATGACCTCATATTTTCTTTCATGACCCACTTCTTCTTATGTGAACTTGATGTGCCATATGCTCTTCATGCTTCGATTTTACTCTTGCATCAAGTATTAGTTAATATGCCATTAGCTTATATTGTTTTCTCACCTACATGCGTAGCTAACATGTAGTGAGAACCTTACTCTTATTTGGCATTAGCCCAGGCCTACGTTATACTTGTTTTGATATCTTTGTTGTAGGCCTAATTGTCGTTCTTCTTTCCTCCCCTTTTAGGTTGGCCACAAAGAAGGGAGAAATGAATACCTTTAAATGGGGCAACAAACAAGTCATCCGCACTACTATTTGAGGAGCTCATCAATTGTAGCAACCCATCCACTCTGCTCTTCTTTGCGTGCACCGAGGACGGTGCAATCTTCAAGTGTGGGGAGGTCGTTCGACCGATCTCCATGGGTAACAATTTTCTTTTTCAACACCAATGTTAGTTAGTTATTGCATTTGCATGATAGGTTGCATGTTAGATAGAATTTGTACATATTTTACTACCTTCTTCTTATTAGGACTACTTGGTTAGTGTGATGATTTCTTTCCCAAGAAACCGTTTTAGGGCATCCTACCAATTTGAAAATTTTTTGTTGAACTTGCTTGAAAGAATGTATTTTGGAACATGGTTTTTGAGCTAAGAACACAAGCTTGCGAGATTCGAGCCTAATGGTGTGGTTACATCTTATAACTACTTATTCTTCCTTCTTGTGTGCATTATTCTCTTCCTATGATTGTAATCTTTGATTTGTTTGATTCTTTATGTCCATTATTTTGTGTATTCATGCATTTATATGATTGAGGCCATCATTTCATTAGCTCACTTACCCAAATGGCCTTACCTTTTATCTTCCTTTGTTAGCCAAATTTGAGCCTACGATTAACCCACTTGTTCTTAATTTTAGCACATTACAAGCCTAAAGCGGAAAACAATAAATGTCCTTAATTTGGATCTTTGATTAGCTTAGGCTAGTATGTGTGAGTACCATTCAAGTGTGGGAACTCTTGGGACATTGAGGGAATAAAAGGGTAGTTTTGTATTGTTATTGAAAATATTGGGAATTGGGTACATACTCATGTATTGATCAAATATAAAACCTTATGCATTGAGGTTCTTGTATATAGAAAGAAAAAAAATGAGAAAAACAAAAGAAAAAAAGAAAGAAAAAGAAAAAAAAACAATATGGAAAAAAAATATAGAAAAAGAAAGAAAAAAAGAAGAAAAAGAAAAGTAATAAAAAGGGGACAAAATGCCCCAAGTAAAGCAAAGTCCAATAAAGATCAATGCACAAGTGTTGTGAAATGAAAAGGGATACATGAGTATGTGGAAAAGTGAAGAATGGGTAGTTAGGT
The DNA here is from genome assembly GCF_014773155.1 of Arachis stenosperma. Classification (NCBI taxonomy): domain Eukaryota; kingdom Viridiplantae; phylum Streptophyta; class Magnoliopsida; order Fabales; family Fabaceae; genus Arachis; species Arachis stenosperma. The sequence continues at coordinate 115,328,965 of NC_080379.1, forward strand.
TAGAACTTAATTGTATAGGATGTCATAGATTAGGTGGGAAGTCTAAGCCTATCAAAGATTCAAACTTCAAGCTCACTTGACCAAATATGCATCCTACCTTAACCCTAGCCCCATTACAACCTAAAGAAAAGACCTCATGATAATTGTATGTATGCATTGAATAATTGTTGATTGTTAGATGAAAACCAAATCTTGGAAAGCATGATTAGAGGAGAATTGAGTGAATCAACCCCAAACACCGAGCGAATAGAGTGCAAACACTTCCGGTGAGGGTTCGATGCTCAATTCCTTGATTCCCGGCTTTCATGAGCGTTCTTCTTGCAAGTCTTCTTGAACTTCACTTTTATATTTAAATTGGTAGGACTCATGAATCGTTATATGATCTTAAGCCCTACTTTTGCATGTCTTGGAAATTGATTTATTTTTTTAACCAAGTAGGTAGAATCATTTTGCATTTAGTTGCATGCATATAGTTTCTTTGCTTTGAATAAGTGTCATATCCCTTACTTCATTCTTGGTTTAAGCATGAGGACATGCTTGGTTTAAGTGTGGGGAGGTTGATAAACCCCATTTGTAGGGTTTATCTTGTGCTTGATTTAAGGGATTTTACGACCTTTTACCCACATTTATCCATTGAAATAGCATGGTTTTATAACTTCTCCTTTAATTGTGCTTAAGAGTGAAAACATGCTTTTTAGGACTTAAAATAGCTAAATCTAATTCTCCTTGATTCTATTAGATACCTTGATATGTTTGTTAAGTGATTTAAGGTTTAGGAGGCAAAGATTAGATCAAGGGAATGAAGAAAGAAGCATGAAAAATTGGAGAACTCATGAAGAAATGAAAGAACCGGAAAGCTGTCAAGCCGACCTCTTCGCACTTAAACGACCATAACTTGAGCTACAGAGGTCCAAATGATGCGGTTCCAGTTGGGTTAGAAAGCTAACATTCGGGGCTTCGAAACAATATAAGATTTGCCATAGTTGCTACACGTATGGTGGCGCGCACGCGCATAGTACGCGCACACGCCGTTGCTGCCACCTGGTTCACTTAAAGCAAAACGTGGCCAGGGAATTCTAAAGCCTTGTGGGCCCAATCCAACTCATTTCTGATGCTATTTAACCCAAGAAGTGAAGAGGGAAACATAAGTTGGTTATCATTAGTTTAGTTTAGCTTAGTTTTGGAGGGAAAGTTAGTTTTAGAGAGAGAAGCTCTCACTTCTCTCTAGAATTAGGATTAGGATTAGGTTTAGTTCTTAGATCTAGGTTTTAATCTTTGCTTCCATCTTCTTCTATCTTTCAATTCCTTGTTGTTACATTCATCTTCTTCCATTCTTTTGTTATAATTTCCTTTATGTTGTTCTTATATTTTGTTGTAGATCTAGTATTGTTCCTTCTACTTTCTTCCAATTCAATAAGAGGTAATTCATAATAAATGTGTCTTCTTTGCTTTTCTATTGTTGATCTCTTGTTTTTGTAGTTGTAGATTCCTTTAATTCTTGCATTTAATAATGTTTACTTCTATTGCACTTTATGTGTTTGTTGAAATGCCTCTTCTAGATATAGTGTAGATTTTGCTCCTCTTGACCTAGGTAGAGTAATTAGTGACACTTGAGTTATCTAATTCCTTTGTTGATTGATAATTGGAGAGATTGCTAATTGGTTTGGAGTGCATTAAAGCTAGTTTTTCCTTGGGAGTTGGCTAGGACTTGTGGCTCAAGTCAATTCATCCACTTGACTTTCCTTTCTTTAGTAAGGGTTAACTAAGTGGTAGCAATGAACAATTCTCATCACAATTGAGAAGGATAACTAGGATAGGACTTCTAGTTCTCATATCTTGCCAAGAGCTTTGTTAGTTGTTAGTTTATTTTCTTTGCCATTTATATTTCTTGTCCAAAAGCTTAAAAACCCCAAATATAATTCACAACCAATAACAAGACACTTCATTACAATTCCTAGGGAGAACGACCCGAAGTCCAATACTTCGGTTTATAAATTTTAGGGGTTTGTACTAGTGACAAACAACTTTTTGTATGAAAGGATTATTGTTTGGTTTAGAAACTATACTTTACAACGAGATTTTATTAGTGAAATTCTAAACCGTCAAAAATCCAATCATCATCCACCCGTGCAACACGTTCATTGATGATATTAGGATTCTTGCCCGACGTCTTCAAAGTGTGGTGTGGAATCATACTCTTCGTGAAGAAAATATGGTAGCAGATTTACTTGCTAAAAAAGGACAAAAACTTCCTGTTAGTTTACATATATTTGATGTCCTCTTTCTGATTTTAGTTATGTTTTATTTTTGGATTGTTCTGGTGCTCTCAGGTTGAGAGAACCTATTTAATTTGTTTTTCTTGTTTTGGGGCTTTGCCCTCCCTTACCACAAAAAAAAAAAAATTGTAAATGCCCATCATTTTAAATATTTTTTAGGACTTCTTTTCCTACCATAAACAATTTGAAGTATTTCAACATCTTGTAGGAGTTAGAAATTAATACAGTTATTTAATTTTTTCTTCTCATAAACATATTTAATAATACAATAAAGTAATAATTATAGCACAAACTATAAGACTGTTAATTTAGACCGTTATACGAAACTAAAAAACCAAATGGTATATACTATATAGTACAAAATGTGATCTATTGGTAATCTCAAAGGTATATTCTATAATTAAACACACTGTCACGGATGTATATAACTCTTTTGCTGCTCTTTCCTATTTTGATTGAATTAACAGTAAAGTATTATTTTTATTTATTAAAAAACAAAACTAACATCATAAAAATATAGTTTGATTAATAAAATTATTCAAACACTAAAAAAATATTTAAAATTATTAAATTATTTTTTCTAATCTTAATTTCATTCTCGAATTCATTCTATTTATAAGTATAACATGCGCACTTAAGGAAGAGCAAACAGAGAGATATGTAACAATGTGATTATTCTATATAACTTTGACTAGTCACCAAAAAAAGTTATAAGTCACCAAAAATAATTCTATATAATCTTGACTACACTACTCATATAGATGCATGCTTATATACACACTTAAGTATCTATGCATCACTGACTAATCTTAAGTAAGTCAACTAGTATAGCTAACCTAACCACCACCACTAATCACTAATATCAACCTAATTTACAGGATCTTGAAACAATAAGTAGTTATTTTTTTCACATTAATCCTTGCCTGATCAATCTCACTTCCAATCCTCACCCCCCGTTGATCCTATTTTATCATCACAAATTCTTCCTCTTTCACCGTTCATCATTTGTTTCACCACTATTGTTACTACGATTGTCAAATAAGTAAATAAATGCATGTTTAAGTCTGGTCCACCTAAATCTACGGATTATACAGGCTAACCTATTTAACCCAAAATTTAAACACGCTTGATTTTAGTGGCAAAAACCTGTCTATTTAATTAGGTACACAAATTGGCCTGACTAGTTTATCCTGTTTTGATTCTCCTAATCGTTACTTTTGGCCTCCGTCAATCTCTTTACCACCACTTTCTCCTTCACCCTCGCTTTCAACACCTGATGAGCCTCTCCTTCCTTACCTTATTGCTGCCATATACCCTCATTACCATCGATAATGTCACGATCACTCTCACAATAATAGTATAACAATGGAACTTTTTACCTCACCTATAGTTACCACTGCAACAACAAGTCAACAACAACAATAACAAAAAAAGGTGTACAAAAATTATGGGAGATAGAGGAAGCCGCGCGCAGTGTGTGATGATGGTAGAGGATAGTAACGGACCCACAAAATTTTTGTTGAGGGAACAAAAATAATATACATTACTATCAAAAGATATATTAATCCAAATTTAATAAAATAAAAGTGTACATTAATCATTCGAATACAAAAACAAAAAAACAAAAATTACATTAGTCGCTAATCTTTTTTTCTTTAAATTTTGAAGGTACTTCTCTTCTTGTTTTTATATTTTGAAAATAGTGAATAATTATTTCATTATCAACTTGATTGAATGTCTCTCTATATATGTAACCAAACAATCATTACTATTTTAAAATATTTTTTTATTACTATTTTTAAAAATAAAAAATATATATTCTAAATAAATTGATCAATTGACTTTAGAAATTTATATGCAACATAATTATATATAATAAAATAGAACGAAAGATAAACAAATATATAATAAGGATCACTAAATTGAAAATAAAATAAAATATATAAATTCATGAACAGAATAAAAAATTAGATTAATACCTAAACTATAATTACTTGAATTAAAATTTTCAAAAAGTATTAAAAAGAGAAACAATGAAATTGAAAGATACATAGAGTTATAGAGACGTATATAAAAAAATATAAAATTTAAAATTAATCTTTTGATGGAGAGAAGATAACCACTAGACAAAAAATAGAAAAAAATGTTGAAAATATAAAATTGAGAAGAAGATTTAAGAAAATAAAGGAATAGTAATGGTTGGAATTTGAGAATGAAAAAAGACTAAATTTAATTAGGTTAACTAATAGTCAAAATAATAGAAAAATAAAATAAATTTAAAACTTTAAATAATTGAATTTAATTTATTTATAGTAAAATTATATATAATTTAAAATAGAGTATATATATATATATATATATATATATATATATATATATATATATATATATATATAAAAAAATTAAAATGAGAGTGTGGGGCAAGTGCCCCCTTTGTCCTGTGTAGGTCCGTTGTTGGTAGAGGAAGTAGCAATATTGACAGAGCACAAACCTAGCAATAGTGATAGGGTAAAGGAAGTAAGAACATAATAACATAGGTAAAGACAGTAGATGAAGTATAAATGACATCTAGTGGTGAAAATGAGCCAATCAGAGCTTAGCTTTAACTTAGACGAGCTTAACCAATCTTGTGAATATATATGCCCAAGTCTAGGTCTATTATTTTTTATAGGGTTTTTCTCATATTTAAGTTCGACTTGTTTAAAAGCTCAATATGCCTACAAACTTATCTGAAAATCCTATTTTATAAATTATAACTCAAATCAATAAACTTAAAAAAAATCTAAATTGACATTAGATAAATTCTGAAATTTATAATTCATTTATATATCAATCATTAGTTTCATATCATAACTATACTTATAATACATATACATAAATCTTTATCTCAACAAACAATTTAAAAAGGCTACAATATTCACTAATATTAAGTATTCATTTTTATTTTGTTTTATTTTGGTCTTAATACGAGTGAATAGTTAAAAATTCAAAATAAAAATAATTTATTTTTACAAAAATAATATTTTGATAAATCAACTCAACGAAATTCATAGGTTATTTTTAAAATCTATAACCTAACCTTTTTCATTAATGGGTTTTACAAAAAACTTAAGCTCAACTTGTTTAATAAAATGAACTAAAGTGCACTGAGTCTAAAATGAGCCGAGTCACGAATTTTCATTAGATAACCTGAACCACTTCTATTCGCTAATGCCAGCAACGAAGGCAGAGGAAAAGAAATGAGACAAAGGGTGCAAGTGAAAAGAAATTGAGTTAAGGTGAAATGGGATGAGATGACAGTGGTTACATGTGGGGTGGAGAGAGGTAAAATTGCAGTGACTGTAGGTGGGGTGTAGTAGGGTGAGTTGGGATGGGGTAAAGATTGGGAATTTTTTCTTTTGGGAAGCGCTTTGGAATTAGAGATGTGATAGAAAATTTTGAGAATAAGGAGATTGATAAAGTGTGAAATTAATCACTATTAAATTTGTAACTTCTATCATATATAAGTCATATTATCTTAATTTAAGAATAGTTAATTATAGTGAATAAAAATGGACTTAATAGTTTAAATAGGATAGTTTAATTAATTAATAAAATTCTATAAATAGATAAAATAGGTGATGAGCGGATAATTTATACGCTTTTTGGCATTGTTTTTAGGTAGTTTTTAGTAAGTTCAAGCTACTTTTAGGGATGTTTTCCTTAGTTTTTATGTTAAATTCACATTTCTGGACTTTACTATGAGTTTGTGTGTTTTTCTGTGATTTCAGGTAATTTCTGGCTGAAATTGAGGGACTTGAGCAAAACTCTGAAAAAGGCTGACAAAAGGACTGCCGATGCTGTTGGAATCTGACCTCCCTGCACTCAAAATGGATTTTCTGGAGCTACAGAACTCCAATTGGCGCGCTCTCAACGGCGTTGGAAAGTAGACATCCAGGGCTTTCCAGCAATATATAATAGTCCATACTTTATTCGGAAATTGACGACGTAACTTGGCGTTGAACGCCAAGTACAGGCTGCTGTCTGGAGTTAAACGCCAGAAAAACGTCATGATCCGGAGTTGAACGCCCAAAACACGTCATAACTCGGAGTTCAACTCCAAGAGAAGCCTCAGCTCGTGGATAGATCAAGCTCAGCCCAAACATACACCAAGTGGGCCCCGGAAGTGGATTTATGCATCAATTACTTACTCATGTAAACCCTAGGAGCTAGTTTATTATAAATAGAACATTTAACTAATGTATTTGACATCTTGGGACGATTAGTTCTCAGATCATGGGGGCTGGCCATTCGGCCATGCCTGAACCTTTTACTTATGAATTTTCAACGGTGGAGTTTCTGCACACCATAGATTAAGGGTGTGGAGCTCTGCTGTACCTCAAGTATTAATGCAATTCTATTTTCTTTTATTCAATTCTCTCTTGTTCTTATTCCAAGATATACGTTGCACAATACTTTGATGAATGTGATGATCCGTGACACTCATCCTCATTCTCACCTATGAACGCGCGTGATTGACAACCACTTCCGTTCTACCTTAGGCCGGGCACATATCTCTTAGATTCCCCAACAGAATCTTCGTGGTATAAGCTAGATAGATGGCGGCATTCATGAGGATCCGGAAAGTCTAACCTTGTCTATGGTATTCCGAGTAGGATCATGGGAATCCGGAAAGTCTAACCTTGTCTGTGGTATTCCGAGTAGGATTCCAGTAATGAATGACTGTGACGTGCTTCAGACTCGCAAGTGCTGGGCGTTAGTGACAGACGCAAAAGAATCAAGGGATTCTATTCCAGTAGGAGCGGGAACCAACCAGTGATTAGCCGTGCTGTGACAGAGCGCGTGAGCGTAGTTTTCACTGCGAGGATGGGATGTAGCCTTCGGCCAGTGTGATGCCTCCAAACGATTAGCCATGCGAGTGACAGCGCAGAGGACCATTTTCCAGAGAGGATACAAAGTAGCCATCGTCGAACGGTGAACCCCTATACACAGCTTGCCATGGAAAGGAGTAAGAAGGATTGAGTTGAAGCAGTAGGAAAGTAGGCGTTCTTGAGCCATACAGTATCTCCATTCGCTTATCTGAAATTCCCACCAATGAATCTGCATAAGTATTCTATCCCTTTTATTATTTCTATTTTCTTATTTCTATTTTCGAACCCATAAACAAATTTAATCTGTCTAACTGAGATTTACAAGGTGACCATAGCTTGCTTCATACCAACAATCTCTGTGGGATCGACCCTTACTCGCGTAAGGTTTATTACTTGGACGACCCAGTACACTTGCTGGTTAGTTGAATGGAGTTGTGAATTCAACTGGTGCCATAATAATGATTTCATACAAATACAAAGAATATGGATCACAATTTCGTCCACCAAGTTTTTGGCGCCGTTGCCGGGGATTGTTCGAGTATGGACAACTGACGGTTCATCTTGTTGCTCAGATTAGGTAATTTTCTTTTCAAAAATCTTTTTCAAAATTTTTCTTTTCTTTTTCGTTTTTCCTAACTTTATTTTCGAAAAAATTAATAAAAATAAAAAAAAATTTAGAAAATCATAAAAAACAAAAATATTTTGTGTTTCTTATTTGAATCTTGAGTCAATTTTAAGTTTGGTGTCAATTGCATGCTTTAAAAAGTTTTTCTTGCATTTTTTCGAAAATCCATGCATTCATAGTGTTCTTCATGATCTTCAAGTTGTTCTTGACAAGTCTTCTTGTTTGATCTTGATGATTTCTTGTTTTGTATTGTTTGTTGTTTTTCATGTGCATCTTGGCATTCATATTTTCCCTACATTAAAGATTTCTAAGTTTGGTGTCTTGCATGTTTTCTTTGCATAAAAAATTTTTCAAAATTATGTTCTTGATATTCATCATGATCTTCAAAGTGTTCTTGGTGTTCATCTTGACATTCATAGCATTCTTGCATGCATTCATTGTTTTGATCTAAAAATTTCATGCATTAAGTATTTTTGTTGTTTTTCTCTCTCATAATTAAAAATTCAAAAATCAAAAAAATATCTTTTCCTTATTTCCCTCCAAAATTTCGAAATTTTGGGATTGACTTGGTCAAAATTTTGCAAAATTAGTTGTTTCTTACAAGTCAAGTCAAAATTTCAATTTTAAAAATCTTATCTTTTCAAAATCTTTTTCAAAAATCATATCTTTTTCATTTTTTTTCTATTTTTCGAAAATTTAAAAAAATTATTTTTCAAAAATCTTTTTCTTATCTTTTATATCTAATTTTCGAAAATTAGCTAACAATTAATGTGATTGATTCAAAAATTTGAAGTTTGTTACTTTCTTGTTAAGAAAGGTACAATCTTTAAATTCTAGAATCTTATCTTGTAGTTTCTTGTTAGTTAAGTCATTTTAAAAAAAAAATTTAAATCTTTTTCAAAATATCTTTTTCTTAAAACTTTTATCTTATCTTTTTATCTTATCCTTTTCAAAATTTTATATGTTTCAAAATTTGATTTCAAAATATCTTATCTAACTTCTCTTCTTCTTATCTTTTTAAAATTTTGATTTCAAATCTTTTTCAATCAACTAACTAACTTTTTTGTTTGTTTCTTATCTTTTTCAAAACCACCTAACTACTTCTCCCTCTTCAATTTTCGAAAATATCTCTCTCTTTTTTCAAAAATTCTTTTTAATTGTTTTAAATTTTAATTTTAATCTTATTTTATATTTAATTTTCGAAAATTACTAATCCTTTTTCAAAATTATTTTCGAAATCTCCCTTCTCTTTTCTTCTTCTATTTAATTATTATTTAATTACTAACACTTCTCTTCACCTCTCTGCATCCAAAAATCCGAATCTCCTTCTTCATTCTTCTACCCCTTTCTTCTTCTACTAACATAAAGGAATCTCTATACTGTGACATAGAGGATTCCTCTTCTTTTCTTGTTTTCTTCTCTTTCATATGAGCAGAAACAAGGATAAAGGCACTCTTGTTGAAATTGATCCAGAACCTGAAAGGACTCTGAAGAGAAAATTAAGAGAAGCTAAATTACAACAATCCAGAAACAACCTTTCAGAAATTTTCGAACAAGAGAAGGAGATGGCAGCCGAAAATAATAATAATGCAAGGAGAATGCTTGGTGACTTCACAAAGCCCACGTCCAAGTTTGATGGAAGAAGCATCTCCATTCCTGCCATTGGAGCCAATAACTTTGAGCTGAAACCTCAGCTAGTTGCCTTAATGCAACAAAACTGCAAGTTTTATGGACTTCCATCTGAAGATCCCTATCAATTTTTAACTGAGTTCTTGCAAATCTGTGAGACTGTAAAGACGAATGGGGTTGATCCTGAAGTCTACAGACTCATGCTTTTCCCTTTTGCTGTAAGAGACAGAGCTAGAATATGGTTGGATTCACAACCTAAGGATAGCCTGGACTCCTGGGATAAGCTGGTCACTGCCTTCTTGGATAAATTCTTTCCTCCTCAAAAGCTGAGCAAGCTGAGAGTGGATGTTCAAACCTTCAAACAAAAAGATGGTGAATCCTTCTATGAAGCTTGGGAAAGATACAAGCAGCTGACCAAAAGATATCCATTTGACATGTTTTCAGAATGGACCATTTTAGATATATTCTATTATGGTCTCTCTGAATTTTCAAAAATGTCATTGGACCATTCTGCAGGTGAATCTATTCACCTGAAGAAAACGCCTGAAGAGGCTCAAGAACTCATTGACATGGTTGCAAACAACCAATTCATGTACACTTCTGAGAGGAATTCCGTGAACAATGGGATACCTCAGAAGAAAGGAGTTCTTGAAATTGATACTCTGAATGCCATATTGGCTCAGAACAAAGTGTTGACTCAACAGGTCAACATGATCTCTCAAAATCTGAATGGATGGCAACATGCATCCAACAGTACTAGAGAGGCAGCTTCTGAAGAAGCTTATGATCCTGAGAACCCTGCCATGGCAGAGGTTAATTACATGGGTGAATCTTATGGAAACACCTATAACTCATCATGGAGAAATCATCCAAATTTCTCATGGAAGGATCAACAAAAGCCTCAACAAGGCTTTAACAATGGTGGACGCAACAGGCTGGGCAATAGCAAGCCATATCCATCATCTTCTCAGCAACAGACAGAGAATTCTGAACAAAATACCTCTAATTTAGCCAATATAGTCTCTGATCTGTCAAAGGCCACTTTCAGTTTCATGAGTGAAACAAGATCCTCCATTAGAAATTTGGAGGCACAAGTGGGCCAGCTGAGTAAGAAAGTCATTGAAACTCCTCCCAGTATTCTCCCAAGCAATACAGAAGAGAATCCAAAAGGAGAGTGCAAAGCCATTGACATAGTCAATATGGCCGAATGCACAAGGGAGGAGGAGGACGAAAATCCTAGTGAGAAAGACCTCCTGGGACGTCCCTCAAGCAAGAAGGAGTTTCCTATTAAGGATCCAAAGGAATCTGAGGCTCACAAAGAGACCATAGAGATTCCATTAAATCTCCTTCTGCCATTCATGAGCTCTGAAGACTATTCATCTTCTGAAGAGGATGAAGATGTGACTGGAGAGCAAGTTGCTCAATATTTAGGAGCTATCATGAAGCTGAATGCCAAGTTATTTGGTAATGGGACTTGGGAAAGTGAACCTCCCTTGCTTATTAATGAACTAGATACTTGGATTCAGAAAATTCTACCTCAAAAGAAACAAGATCCTGGCAAGTTCTTAATACCTTGTACCATAGGCACCATGATCTTTGAAAAAGCTCTGTGTGATCTGGGATCAGGGATAAATCTTATGCCACTCTCTGTAATGGAGAAGCTGGGGATCATTGAGGTACAACCTGCCTTGTTCTCATTACAACTGGCAGACAAGTCATTGAGACAAGCCTATGGAATAGTAGAGAACGTGCTAGTAAAGGTTGAAGGCCTTTACATCCCTGCTGATTTCATAATCTTAGACACTAGGAAGGAAGAGGATGATTGCATCATCCTTGGAAGACCTTTCCTAGCCACAGCAGGAGCTGTGATAGATGTCAACAGAGGTGAATTAGTTCTTCAATTAAATGGAGACTACCTTGTGTTTAAGGCACATGGCCATCCCTCTGTGACAAAAGAGAGTAAGCATGAAGAGCTTCTCTCAATTCAGAGTCAAGAAGAGCCCCCACAGTCAAACTCTAAGTTTGGTGTTGGGAGGCCACAACCAAACTCTAAGTTTGGTGTTGGGAGGCCACAACCAAACTCTAAGTTTGGTGTTAAGATCCCATATCCAAACTCTAAGTTTGGTGTGGACAACTATACAACATTGACCTGATCACCTTGTGGCTCCATGAGAGCCACTGTCAAGCTATTGACATTAAAGAAGCGCTTGTTGGGAGGCAACCCAATTTTATCTAATTTTTATTTTATTCTATTTTATTGTTATTTTGTGTTTTATTAGGTACATGATCATGAGGAGTCACGAAAAAATCATAAAAATTAAAAACAGAATCAAAAATAGCAGAAGAAAAAATTTTCACCCTGGAGGACGCACAGGCTGGCGTTCAACGCCAGTAAGGTGCATCTGGCTGGCGCTGAACGCCAGAAACAAGCAACATTCTGGCGCTGAACGCCAGAAACAAGCAACATTCTGGCGCTGAACGCCAGGAATGTGCCCAGAGAGGAGAAACTGGCGTTCAACGCCAGAAACATGCTTTACATGGGCGTTGAACGCCCAGAATGTGCACCAATGGGCGTTTAAACGCCAGAATGGTGTGCCAAGGCATTTTACATGCCTATTTGGTGCAGGGATGGAATTCCTTGACACCTCAGGACCTGTGGACCTCACAGGATCCCCACCTACCTCGCCCTCTCTCTCTCCATTCATGGTCATCCCTTCTGTTCTTCATTCACCACTCACATCCTTCCACTCTTCCCCATGAACCCCACCTACCTTCAAAAGTTCAAAACTCTTTCCCACCCAAACCCACCCATATAGCCGAATACACACATCCCTCCATCTCCTCCATCTCTTCTTCTTCTTCTTCATCTTTTCTTTCTTCTCTTGCTCGAGGGCGAGCAATATTTTAAGTTTGGTGTGGTAAAAGCATAGCTTTTTGCCTTTCCATAACCATTAATGGCACCTAAGGCCAGAGACATTCAAAAAAAAAAAAAAAAGAAGAAGACAAAAGCTTCCACCTCTGAGTCCTGGGAGATGGAAAGACTCATATAAAGCCGTCATAGCTCAGTGGTAGAACATGTGGCTGCAAATCAAGAGATCCCTGAGATACCTCAGGGGATAAGTTGTCCTCCACACAAATATTGGAAGCAACTAAGGGTGGAACATCATGAGCACTCCATCATTCTCCAAGAAATAAGAGAAGATCAAAGAGCAATGAGGGAGGAGCAACAAAGGCAAGGAAGGGACATAGAAGAGCTTAAGAACATTAATGGTCCTTCAAGAAGGCGCCACCCTCACTAAAGGTGGATTCATTCCTTGTTCTTTATTTCTTTCTGTTTTCGGTTTTTAATGTTGTGTTTATTTATGTTTTGTGTCTTTATTTCATGATCATTAGTATGTAGTAACCATGTCTTAAAGCTATGAATAGAATCCATTAATCCTTCACCTCTCTTAAATGAAAAATGTTTTAATTCAAAAGAACAAGAAGTACATGAATTTCGAATGTATCCTTGAATTTAATTTAATTATATTGATGTGGTGACAATACTTTTTGTTTTCTGAATGAATGCTTGAACAGTGCATATGTCTTTTGATCTTGTTGTTTATGAATGTTAAAATTGTTGGCTCTTGAAAGAATGATGAACAAAGAGAAATGTTATTGATGATCTGAAAAATCATGAAATTGATTCTTGAAGCAAGAAAAAGCAGTGAAAACGAAAGCTTGCGAAAAAAAAAAGAAAAAAAAAGAGAGAGAAGGAGCAGTAGAAAAAGCCAATAGCCCTTAAAACCAAAAGGCAAGGGTAAAAAGGATCCAAGGCTTTGAGCATCAATGGATAGGAGGGCCCAAGGAAATAAAATCCAGGCCTAAGCGGCTAAATCAAGCTGTCCCTAACCATGTGCTCGTGTCATGAAGGTCCAAGTGAAAAGCTTGAGACTGAGTGGTTAAAGTCGTGATCCAAAGCAAAAAGAGTGTGCTTAAGAGCTCTGGACACCACTAACTGGGGACTCTAGCAAAGCTGAGTCACAATTTGAAAAGGTTCACCCAGTTATGTGTCTGTGGCATTTATGTATCCGGTGGTAATACTGGAAAACAAAATGCTTAGGGCCACGGCCAAGACTCATAAGTAGCTGTGTTCAAGAATCAACATACTTAACTAGGAGAATCAATAACACTATCCGAAATTCTAAGTTCCTAGAGAAGCCAATCATTCTAAACTTCAAAGGAAAAAGTGAGATGCCAAAACTGTTCAGAAGCAAAAAGCTACAAGTCCCGCTCATCTAATTATAATTAATATTCATTGATGTTCTGGAATTTATAGTATATTCTCTTCTTTTTATCCTATTTGATTTTCAGTTGCTTGGGGACAAGCAACAATTTAAGTTTGGTGTTGTGATGAGCGGATAATTTATACGCTTTTTGGCATTGTTTTTAGGTAGTTTTTAGTAAGTTCAAGCTACTTTTACGGATGTTTTCCTTAGTTTTTATGTTAAATTCACATTTCTGGACTTTACTATGAGTTTGTGTGTTTTTCTGTGATTTCAGGTAATTTCTGGCTGAAATTGAGGGACTTGAGCAAAACTCTGAAAAAGGCTGACAAAAGGACTACCGATGTTGTTGGAATCTGACCTCCCTGCACTCAAAATGGATTTTATGGAGCTACAAAACTCCAATTGGCGCGCTCTCAACGGTGTTGGAAAGTAGACATCTAGGGCTTTCCAGCAATATATAATAATCCATACTTTATTCGGAAATTGACGACGTAACTTGGCGTTGAACGCCAAGTACATGCTGCTGTCTGGAGTTAAACGCCAGAAAAACGTCATGATCCGGAGTTGAACGCCCAAAACACGTCATAACTCGGAGTTCAACTCCAAGAGAAGCCTCAGCTCGTGGATAGATCAAGCTCAGCCCAAACATACACCAAGTGGGCCCCGGAAGTGGATTTATGCATCAATTACTTACTCATGTAAACCCTAGGAGCTAGTTTATTATAAATAGAACATTTAACTAATGTATTTGACATCTTGGGACGATTAGTTCTCAGATCATGGGGGCTGGCCATTCGGCCATGTCTGAACCTTTTACTTATGTATTTTCAATGGTGGAGTTTCTGCACACCATAGATTAAGGGTGTGGAGCTCTGCTGTACCTCAAGTATTAATGCAATTCTATTTTCTTTTATTCAATTCTCTCTTGTTCTTATTCCAAGATATACGTTGCACAACACTTTGATGAATGTGATGATCCGTGACACTCATCATCATTCTCACCTATGAACGCGCGTGATTGACAACCACTTCCGTTCTACCTTAGGCCGGGCGCATATCTCTTAGATTCCCCAACAGAATCTTCGTGGTATAAGCTAGATAGATGGCGGCATTCATGAGGATCCGGAAAGTCTAACCTTGTCTGTGGTATTCCGAGTAGGATCCTGGGAATCCGAAAAGTCTAACCTTGTCTGTGGTATTCCGAGTAGGATTCCGGTAATGAATGACTGTGACGTGCTTCAGACTCGCAAGTGCTGGGCGTTAGTGACAGACGCAAAAGAATCAAGGGATTCTATTCCAGTAGGAGCGGGAACCAACCAGTGATTAGCCGTGCTGTGATAGAGCGCGTGAGCGTAGTTTTCACTGCGAGGATGGGATGTAGCCTTCGGTCAGTGTGATGCCTCCAGACGATTAGCCATGCGAGTGACAGCGCAGAGGACCATTTTCCAGAGAGGATACAAAGTAGCCATCGTCGAATGGTGAACCCCTATACACAGCTTGCCATGGAAAGGAGTAAGAAGGATTGAGTTGAAGCAGTAGGAAAGTAGGCGTTCTTGAGCCATACAGTATCTCCATTCGCTTATCTGAAATTCCCACCAATGAATCTGCATAAGTATTCTATCCCTTTTATTATTTCTATTTTCTTATTTCTATTTTCAAACCCATAAACAAATTTAATCTGCCTAACTGAGATTTACAAAGTGACCATAGCTTGCTTCATACCAACAATCTCTGTGGGATCGACCCTTACTCGCGTAAGGTTTATTACTTGGACGACCCAGTACACTTGCTGGTTAGTTGAACGGAGTTGTGAATTCAACTGGTGCCATAATAATGATTTCATACAAATACAAAGAATATGGATCACAATTTCGTCCACCAATAGGTCTGTAAAAATTTAATTTGAGATCAAATTGGTATTATTAGCAAATATTATGATGATTTTATGATTTATGCTAGCAGTGTTGGTGTGAAGGATCCTAAAATTTTAATTATTTATTTTATCAATGGATTAAAAATTTATATTCATAGTAAATTTTTTGAAAAAAAATTATAATTCTCTTCTAAATGTTTGGCTAAGTAGAATGATCTGTGAAATCAATTTTAAAGAAGAGGAGCATTTAAATCCAAAATTTCAACCTCAAATTCAAAGAAAAATGTATCCATATATTATTCTAGATTCAACAACAAAATTAAGGCATCCTGAGCAACCAAATTAAGCAAAATTGCATAATATAATCTAACAAAAAATTGTAGATCCAGGCTCAGATTTAAGATTCACAGATCAACAATGGAACTCCAAAGAATCCGATTAAAGATCAATTAGATATCCAGAATCTAAACTAGAAGAGAAAATACAAAAATTGTAACGCATGAATTAAATTCCAGCAATGGGGGAGGATGCAAATCTTAACTGGGCAAGGGCGGCAATCGTGCGAAGGCCACCACCAAAGCAACCGCATCTAAACTCACATACGGTGGCATTGGGTGACATTGCAACTAAGAAGACCTCGTCAAAAGCAAACACACCAGATGTCAAAGTGGAGATTGTAGTAGTGACAAGCATCGTGACGTCTGCTTCGTCTCCTACTGACTCAATTTGTGAATTTGTTATCCAGCAGGACAATGGTAGCGGCAGAACACCTGAGAACAACAATGGCATAAGAAACACGGCCAATAATGGCGCTGAGGACAACGTCGTCGCGAAGGGAAAGGCGGAAGGTGGAGCCGAGATGGTGAAAGACAAAGCACTGATGATGGAAGGCAGAGATCTCCGAATTTGTGGGATCCACAGTGTCCTTCCAATCATGGTTAATCCACCACCACTCATGGTGGCGGTGCTTCCTTGGGATCGTGATAGGGGTTCGGCAGCAATGCAAGATCCGACGCATGGGAAGGAATCATTGCCGGTAACATCTCCTTTGCTTTCTCGATGCGGTTGTGAGCTTTCAAATGGTGGCAAGGGTAGTTGAGAGACTGGCAACAAGGATGCATATCTTTTTGTGAAAGAACATGAATGAGAACATAGTTGTCATAACCGAATTAGTGATCGAACCCATCAAACTATTAGATCATTGAATCAATGGTTTAATTAGTGGATTACTAGTTGAACCAATTGATTTTATGTCACATAAATAAAAATATAAAATACTCAATAGAATCTACGTAAACATGGAAAAACAATAACACTCTAAGTAGACTGAATAATTGCATTCAAATTTCAAACTTAAGAACTATGAATAGATCTTGAACCATATGTATAATATTCTAAACAATCAGAAACACACATTTACTTGAATATCCAACTATAGCCACAATCATGAAAAAATAGAATCAAAATGATGAGACAACAAACTGAAACAATTAAAATATTGTAATTAGTAATAGCCTGATAACAAATAAATGAACAAATTAAGCTTTCAAACCCTAAAATCATTTATTCTCTAATCTCAAATGATTCTAATTATGATGATTTCTTTCTAACATAATAATCGGAAGTATGCATCAAGCTCCAATTGAATAAAGAAGGGGAACTGACTTGGAAAATAGGGAAAGTCAAAGCCATCTACTTCATGCTCCTCCTTTTTTCTACTTGCTTGGCCTTCTTCTTGTTCCATCCTAAGTCTGTTCTGGATCTGGTTGTAGTGAAGGTGCGGGAGCTGGCGAATGCAATGAAGGCGCAAGGACGATGTGATGTGAACGGAGGTGACAAACATGGAAGCGACAATATTGAAGCTGAAGGCGCAGGAGCTGGTGGATGCAGACGGGCCGCCAACGAGACGGCGACCATGCAATGAGAGGGAGAACGTTGAGGCGCTCTGTTCTCTCCTTTGCTCGTTTCAGACTTCAGAGTGGAAAAGTGACAAAGTGAGAGAGTGGGTTGGGGAGGGGATCCTTCAATTTTGAAGGGTGGTTATAAAAAAATGGAACCAGTCTGGATTTTTTAAACCTGTCGGTTTTTATCAAAATCGGTCGGGTCAAACTGATTTTTAGTAGTTCTTCTCCTTATCTAGTCCTATGCTCTATCCGGACTGGTCTCTTAGCCGGTTCACTAATTTTTTATCCAACCAACCGAGTTAGTCTAGTTTTTACAACTATGAATGAGAAATAGGGTAAGGTGTTGTTTTTTCCTCATGGGTTAGGCCTTTTAGTGCGGAATTTATAATCGACAACTTACCTGTAAGTGCACCGGATCGTACCAAGTAATACCTCAGGTGAGTGAGGGTCGATTCCATGAGGATTGATGGACCAAGCAACAATAATTGAATGATTTACCTAGTCAAACAAGCACAAAGGAGTGTTTTGGATTCAAATGCATTAAACAGTTGATGAGCGGATAATTTATACGCTTTTTGGCATTGTTTTTAGTATGTTTTGGTTAGTTTTTATTATATTTTTATTAGTTTTTAGTTAAAATTCACTTTTTTGGACTTTACTATGAGTTTGTGTGTTTTTTTGTGATTTCAGGTATTTTCTGGCTGAAATTGAGGGACCTGAGCAAAAATCTGATTTAGAGGCTGAAAAGGACTGCAGATGCTGTTGGATTCTGACCTCCCTACACTCGAAGTGGATTTTTTGGAGCTACAGAAGCCCAATTGGCGTTCTCTCAATTGCGTTGAAAAGTAGACATCCTGGGCTTTCCAGCAATGTATAATAGTCCATACTTTGCTCGAGATTTGATGGCCCAAACAGGCATTCCAAGTCAGCTCAAGAATTCTGGCGTTAAACGCCGGAACTGGCACAAGAATGGGAGTTAAACGCCCAAACTGGCACAAAAGCTGGCGTTTAACTCCAAGAAAAGTCTCTACACGAAAATGCTTCAATGCTCAGCCCAAGCACACACCAAGTGGGCCCGGAGGTGGATTTTTATGTCATTTACTCATTGTTGTAAACCTTAAGCTACTAGTTCTCTATAAATAGGACCTTTGGCTATTGTATTATCTATCTTTGGACGTCTAGTTCTTAGATCATTGGAGGCTGGCCTCTCGGCCATGCCTAGACCTTGTTCTTATGTATTTTCAACGGTGGAGTTTCTACACACCATAGATTAAGGTGTGGAGCTCTGCTGTGCCTCGAGTATTAATGCAATTACTATTGTTCTTCTATTCAATTCAGCTTATTCTTGTTCTAAGATATTCATTCGCACCCAAGAACATGATGAATGTGATGATTATGTGACGCTCATCATCATTCTCACTTATGAATGCGTTCCTGACAACCACTTCCGTTCTACAAGCAAACAAGGCTTGAATAATTATATCTTGGATTCCTTAATCAAAATCTTCATGGTATAAGCTAGAATTGATGGCGGCATTCAAGAGAATCCGAAAGGTCTAAACCTTGTCTGTGGTATTCTGAGTAGGATTCAAGGATTGAATGACTGTGACGAGCTTCAAACTCGCAATTGTGGGGCGTTAGTGACAGACGCAAAAGAATCACTGGATTCTATTCTGACATGATCGAGAACCGATAGCTGAATAGCCGTGCTGTGACAGAGCCCGTTGAACATTTTCACTGAGAGGACGGGACTGTAGCCATTGACAACGGTGATGCCTAACATACAGCTTGCCATGGAAAGGAGTAAGAAGGATTAGATGAAGACAGTAGAAAAGCAGAGAGACGGAAGGGACAAAGCATCTCCATACGCTTATCTGAAATTCTCACCAATGAATTACATAAGTATCTCTATCTTTATTTTATGTTTTATTCATCTTTTAATTATCAATCCTCCATAACCATTTGAATCCGCCTGACTGAGATTTACAAGATGACCATAGCTTGCTTCATACCAACAATCTCCGTGGGATCGACCCTTACTCGCGTAAGGTTTATTACTTGGACGACCCAGTGCACTTGCTGGTTAGTTGTGCGAAGTTGTGATAAAGAGTTGAGATTGCAATTGAGCGTACCATGTTGATGGCGCCATTGATGATCACAATTTCGTGCACCAACAGTACTCAGAGAAATTAAAAAAGCAAACAGTAAACGGGTTGTGAATATTATATAAAAAAATAGTTAAGGTTTCAGAGATATTTATTCCTCCGGATTAACAATTCTTACCAACTACTTTAATCATGCAAGATTTAATTCATGGCAAGCTTTAATTGATTAAACCCTAATTTCTTAGCAATTTAATCTCCTCTAACTTAATTAACCGCCAATTCCTTGATCACTTAATTTAGATTAAAGGTTTAAGTCCAATTCTATCTTATTAGCCACACAAACTCTAAATACCCGAAGATAAGGTGATTATATGTCACATATCACGTTAAATCCAATTAATTAAGGAATTATGATGAGTTACTTTCAAGGCAATGGATTCGATGGTCCCAGAATGTTTGGACCATTAAATGGTCCCATAACAAAACATGTTTTTTAAGTTTTTTTTAACAACTGCTAAATAGTTCTTTTCTAATTTTAATTACAAATTAACCCTATATATTTTATTTAATTATAAAAACTATTTTTTATTTTATAAATGATTATTTTATCATTCATCTATTATATTTATTAACAATCAAAATAAAAAACAATAACGAATTAGATCTTTTATTGATCGTAATAAACTTTTTGGGAATTCCAATCGATTAAAAGTTTATAATTTGATACATGACGTTCGTCTAGGACTGTGAAATCGTGTTTATTTGAAAATCAATCGATTGGATTATCAAAACAATCGATTGAATTTCAGGTTTCCCATAACTCAATCGATTGGACTATAGGTTATCACAAAACAATCGATTGAAAATTGTAAGGCAGCATGGTTTTCACAAAAATCAATCGATTGGTCATATTATCCAATCGATTGAACGATGACTAAAATGTTGGTTTTTTAAAATTCAATCGATTTCTTATACTACCCAATCGATTGAATGCTCCAAAGCAACTTGAGGTCTCACTATTCAATCGATTGGTTGTGTTACCCAATCGATTGAAGTCATCAAAGCAATATGAATTTGCCCCTGTTTTAACTGCTTTTTATGTCTGCTCAAATATTTAGACATATGTTAGGTCTATTTTTTTAACAATAGAATTTTGGTAGTATATCTTTTGTTTATTAGTAGAATATAAATAAGATAAAAAAAAACATAACTTTTAAAATTGGTGTTCTTTTTATTAATTGTAATTAGAATCTATAAATTTTTTCACAACATTGAGACAAGATTGTCGTTAAGGAGAAAGTAATGTAACGAGTAAAAGTGGGCCCAATAGCCCAAGTAAGATAGTTTTATTAGTTAATAGAATTTTATAAATAAATAAAATAGAAATGTAATTGGAAGTAAGAAATTAGTGATAATATCTTCTCCTCTTTGAAATTCCTTCAATGAAATTATTTCTCTTTTTTTATTCTTTTCAAATTCTCTTTTATTCTAAAATTTTTGTTACATTAACCTCTTATTTTATCACTTTATTAATATTCTCATTTTAAAAAATTTTAATTTAAGAAGAATAATTTAAAAGTTTTGGATACTTTTCTAATGTTTTAGTAGTTTTTTATTCACCATAATTTATTTTGTATGAATACAATTTTAATTTTGTTGTTTTAGGAGTAAATTTGTAAGTATTTTAAATATTTGTGAATAAAAATCATAGTTAAATGGTGAATTAATATCTTTTTTGATAGATAAGTCCTCTTTAGATTTAGAACTTTGCTAAAAAGATTATGAGAAATTTAAACAATATTAACAATTGGCTGTAGATTTAGCCTAAATACATATAAAAAATAAAAAATACTCCACAAATTATCTAAATAAAAAATTCACTCAATTATTCTGAAAAAATAACCAGCTCAAACCCTAATTTATCAAAGCATTTCACTTCGATACCCTCTTCTCTCTCAACTTGGCTGCCCCGACCTTCATCAATAATCATTTCAACCTTCACCGTCACTGCTTGGCTTGCCACACTCCGCCATCGGCGTCGCCCAGCCATAGTGAAAATAACCATCCACTTAAGGATAAAAATAATCATCCACATACCTAATAAATTGAACATCCAACATAATTTAATTATATATTACTAAACCTAATCCAATCAAAATAATCATCCACATAACAATTAAAATAACCATCCGCATACCTACTAAAATGATCATCCTAAAACAGCAACGCCGTCGGGGTGTTCTTGCCGAACCAGCATTAGACGAATGATGAGCGGATATTTTATACGCTTTTTGGGGGTAATTTCATGTAGATTTTAGTATGTTTTGGTTAGTTTTTAGTATAATTTTATTAGTTTTTAGGCAAAATTCATATTTCTAGACTTTACTATGAGTTTGTATATTTTTCTGTAATTTCAGGTATTTTCTGGCTGAAATTGAGGGAGCTGAGTAAAAATCTGATTTAGGCTGAAAAAGGACTGCTGATGCTGTTGGATTCTGACCTCCCTGCACTCGGAATGGATTTTTTGGAGCTACAGGAGTTCAATTGGCGCGATCTTAATTGGGTTGGAAAGTAGACATCCAGGGCTTTCCAGCAATATATAATAGTCCATACTTTGCGCGAAGATAGATGACGTAAACTGGCGTCCAACGCCAGTTCCATGTTGCAGTTTGGCATTCAGCGCCAGAAACAGGTTACAAGTTGGAGTTCAATGCCAGAAACAGGTTACAACCTGGCGTTCAACTCCAGAAATAGCCCATGCACGTGAGAGGCTTAAGTCTCAGCCCCAGCACACACCAAGTGGGCCCCAGAAGTGGATTTTTGCACTATCCATCTTAATTTACTCATTTTCTGTAAACCTAGGTTACTAGTTTAGTATTTAAACAACTTTTAGAGATTTATTTTGTATCTCATGACATTTTTAGATCTGAAATTTGTACCTTTTGGCAACATGAGTCTCTAAACCCCATTGTTGAGGGTGAGGAGCTCTGCAGCATCTCGATGAATTAATGCAATTATTTCTGTTTTCCATTCAAACATGCTTGTTCCTATCTAAGATGTTCATTCGCGCCTCACTATGAAGAAGGTAATGATCCGTGACACTCATCACCTTCCTCAATCCATGAACGTGTGCCTGACAACCACCTCCGTTCTACATCAGATTGAATGAGTATCTCTTAGATTCCTTAATCAAAATCTTCGTGGTATAAGCTAGAATTGATGGCGGCATTCATGAGAATCCGGAAAGTCTAAACCTTGTCTGTGGTATTCCGAGTAGGATTCTGGAATTGAATGATTGTGATGAGCTTCAAACTCGCGATTGTTGGGCGTGATGACAAACGCAAAAGGATCAATGGATCCTATTCCGACATAATCGAGAACCAACAGATGATTAGCCGTGCTGTGACAGAGCATTTGGACCATTTTCACTGAGAGGATGGGAAGTAGCCATTGACAATGGTGACGCCCTACATACAGCTTGCCATGGAAGGAACTTTGCACTTTTGAATGCAAGGAAGCATTATGTTGTAGAGATTCAGAAGACAAAGCATCTCCAAAACTCCAACATATTCTCCCTTATTGCGTAACAATTATTTAATTTATGCCCTTTTTCTTTTTACAATTCAAACAAAGAATTATTATTGATATTATATCCTGACTAAGAGTTACAAGGTAACCATAGCTTGCTTCAAGCCAACAATCTCCGTGTGATCGACCCTTACTCACGTAAGGTATTACTTGGACGACCTAGTGCACTTGCTGGTTAGTTGTGCGGATTGCAAAAGTGTGATTGCAATTTCGTGCACCAAGTTTTTGGCGCCGTTGTCGAGGATTGTTTGAGTTTGAACAAATAAAGGTTTATTTTGTTGCTTACATTAGGAATAGAGTATTGATGCTATATAGTCATTAAATTTGAGTCCTTTAATTTCTCTTCAAAAATTTTTCAAAAATATTACTTTTCCTTTTTAATTTTTAATTTTTCGTGAGTTAGTGTCTTATTCTAAGTTTGGTGTCAATTGCATATTTTATATTTTCCTTTTAAATTTTCGAATTTGTGTTCTTTGATCTTCAGGTTGTTCTTGTTTATTTTTCTTGTTTGATTTTTAGTTTTTCTTGTTCTGTGTCTTTTCTTTTTTTTTTTGTTCTTTTCCAAAGCATTAGTCTTCCAATATATATATATATACCTCTTCAAAACAAGTGTTACCTTTACTGCCCAATTGGCTAGAGCGTTGTTCTATGTTCTTGGTAATTGGGTATCTTCTTTTTAGAATCTTTTTCAAAAATAATTTTTCTTTGATTGAATCTTGTGCCAAACTTTAAGTTTGGTGTTTTATTGTTAATCTTTTTATAATTTTCGAAAATTTTATTGAAGTTTTCTAAAAATTTTAAGTTTGGTGTCCTTTCTTTTGTTCTTATTGTTCTTGTGAATCTTCGAAGTATTCTTGAGTCTTCTTTGTGTTTTGATCTTAAAATTTTTAAGTTTGGTGTTTCTTGGTATTTTTTTTCCAAACTTTTCGAAAACAAGGAGCATTAGATCTAAAAATTTTTAAGTCTTGTATCTTTTGTGTGTTTTTCTCTTTCATCATAAAATTCAAAATTCAAAAAAAATATCTTTTCTAACTAATTTTAAGCCATATTTTCGAATTTTTTAAAAAAAAAATATTTAGATTTCAATTTCAAAAATATTCTAATCACTTTCTCTCTCCTCACTTTTCAAAATTTTTCAAAAAAAAAATACTTTCAAATTTTTTATTCTTATTTTTTTATTTCTTTTTATTTATTATTTTAGTCTTTATTTTAATTTATTTTGTTATTTCAGAAATTATTTTTTTATATAAAATAAATGAAATAAATCCACATCATCTTCCTTTTTCCATCATGGACTTAAGTGGAAATGAACAGTCTAGAAGGACTCTGGGGTCATATGCTAACCCAACTACTGCTTCATATGGGAGTAGTATCTGTATACCCTCCATCGGAGTCAGTAGTTTTGAGTTGAATCCTCAGCTCATTATCATGGTGCAGCAAAGTTGCCAGTATTCTGGTCTTCTACAGGAAGAACCTACAGAGTTTCTGGCACAGTTTTTACAAATTGCTGACACAGTACATGATAAGGAAGTAGATCAGGATGTCTATAGACTGTTATTGTTTCCATTTGCTGTAAAAGACCAAGCTAAGAGGTGGTTAAATAACCAACCTAAGGACAGCATAAAGACATGGAAATAGCTGTCAGAAAAATTCCTGAATCACTATTTTCCTCCAAAACAGATGACACAGCTAAGGCTGAGCATCCAAGGCTTTAAACAAGGAGATAATGAATCCCGTTATGATGCCTAGGAGAGATACAGAGAGATGCTAAGAAAATGCCCCTCTGAAATGTTTTCAGAGCGGGTGCAGTTAGACATCTTCTATTATGGGCTTATAGAGAGAGCTCAGATTTCTCTAGACCACTCAGATGGTGGATCTATACACATGAGAAAGACAATAGAAGAAGCTCAAGAGCTCATTGACACAGTTGCCAGAAATCAGCATCTGTACCTGAGCAGTGAACCTTCCTTGAAAGAAGAGACTAAAACAGTAACTGCTGAACTCAGTCCTGCAGAACAAGTTACTGAATTCAATCAGCAACTGGATTTTCTAACAAAATAGCTAGCCGAATTCAAGGAGATACTACAAGAAACAAGAATGGCTAATATGAATATGGAAGTACAGTTAAAGCAAACAGAACAGCAGTTATCAAAACAAATAACAGAAGAGTGCCAAGCAGTTCAATTAAGAAGTGGGAAAATATTAAATACCTCATTTCAAGGTAACAGGAAGCCAGGAAATGAGCAAACTACCCAAAATCCATCTGAGGACAATAAGAGCCCAGAGAGGAATAATTCTGGCGCTCAAACGCCAGAAAATGGGTGGAAGGCTGGCGTTGAACGCCCAAACCATGCTCAGTCCTGGCATTCAATGCCAGAAACAAGCAAGGAATTAGCGTTGAACGCCCAAAGTAAGCTGATGAGCGGATAATTTATACGCTTTTTGGCATTGTTTTTAGGTAGTTTTTAGTATGATCTAGCTACTTTTAGGGATGTTTTCATTAGTTTTTATGCTAAATTCACATTTCTGGACTTTATTATGAGTTTGTGTGTTTTTCTGTAATTTCAGATAATTTCTGGCTGAAATTGAGGGACTTGAGCAAAACTCTGAAAAAGGCTGACAAAAGGACTGCTGATGCTGTTGGAATCTGACCTCCCTGCACTCAAAATGGATTTTTTGGAGCTACAAAACTCCAAATAGCGCGCTCTCAACGGCGTTGGAAAATAGACATCCAGAGCTTTCCAGCAATATATAATAGTCTATACTTTATTCGGAAATTGATGACGTAAAGTGGCGCTCAACTCCAAGTACATGCTGCTGTCTGGAGTTAAACGCCAGAAACACGTCACAACCCGGAGTTGAACGCCAGAAACACGCTATAACTCGGCGTTCAACTCCAATAAAAGCCTCAGCTCGTGGATAGATCAAGCTCAGCCCAAACACACACTAAGTGGGCCCTGGAAGTGGATTTATGCATCAATTACTTACTTCTGTAAACCCTAGTAGCTAGTTTATTATAAATAGGACTTTTTACTAGTGTATTAGTCATCTCTTGACCATTCGGTCTTTTGACCACGTTTCATCTTTGGTCTCAGTTTTGTTTTATTCTTCATCTTAGGAGGCCATTGATCACGTTTCGGGGGCTGGCCATTCGGCCATGCCTGAACCTTTCACTTATGTATTTTCAACGGTGGAGTTTTTACACACCATAGATTAAGGGTGTGGAGCTCTGCTGTACCTCAAGTTTCAATACAATTACTATTATTTTCTATTCAATTCTCTTTTATTCTTATTCTAAGATATACGTTGCACTTCAACTTGATGAATGTGATGATCCGTGACACTCATCATCATTCTCACCTATGAACGCGCGTGACTGACAACCACTTCCGTTCTACCTTAGGCCGGGCGCATATCTCTTAGATTCCCCAACAGAATCTTCGTGGTATAAGCTAGATAGATGGCAGCATTTATGGGAATCCGAAAAGTCTAACCTTGTCTGTGGTATTCCGAGTAGGATTTCGGGAATCTGGAAATTCTAACCTTGTCTGTGGTATTCCAAGTAGGATTCTGGGATTGAATGACTGTGACGAGCTTTAAACTCCTAAAGGCTGGGCGTTAGTGACAGATGCAAAAGAATCAAGGGATTCTATTCCAACCTGATTGAGAACCGACAGATGATTAGCCGTGCTGTGACAGAGCATAGGACCATTTTCACTGAGAGGATGGGATGTAGCCATTGACAACGGTGATGCCCTACATACAGCTTGCCATGGAAAGGAGTAAGAAGGATTGGATGAATGTAATAAGAAAGTAGAGATTCGAGAGGAGCACAGCATCTCCATATGCCTATCTGAAATTCCCACCATGGAATTATATAAGTAACTATTTACTATTTTATTTTCTGTTTATTATTTATTTTCAAACTTATCATAAACCATTTAATCTTCCTAACTGAGATTTACAAGGTGACCATAGCTTGCTTCATACCAACAATCTCTGTGGGATCGACCCTTACTCACGTAAGGTATTACTTGGATGACCCAGTACACTTGCTGGTTAAGTTGAACGGAGTTGTGATCACACGTGCCATTACCAGGGATTATTAAGATCCCAATTCATCATACCATGATCTTTTTGGGGTATTTTTGATAGAGCCAATATTTAAATTTCATACAAGTACAAAGAGACCAACTTTGAGGATCACAATTTCGTCCACCAAGTTTTTGGCGCCGTTGCCGGGGATTGTTCGAGTTTGGACAACTAACGGTTCATCTTGTTGCTCAGATTAGGTAATCTTCTTTTCAAAAACTTTTCAAAAATCTTTTTCAAAATTTTTCTTTTCTTTTTCGTTTTTTCCAACTTTGTTTTCGAAAAAAATTAATAAAAATCAAAAAAAAAATTTATAAAATCATAAAAATCAAAAATATTTTGTGTTTCTTGTTTGAGTTTTGAGTCAATTTTTAAGTTTGGTGTCAATTGCATGCTTTAAAAATTTTTTCTTGCATTTTTCGAAAATTCATATATTCATGGTGTTCTTAATGATCTTCAAGTTGTTCTTGACAAGTCTTCTTGTTTGATCTTGATGTTTTCTTATTTTGTGTTGTTTGTTGTTTTTCATATGCATTTTTTGTTTGTTAGAATCCATGCATTAAAGATTTCTAAGTTTGGTGTCTTGCATGTTTTCTTTGCATAAAAATTTTTTCAAAAATTATGTTCTTGATGTTCATCATGATCTTCATAGTGTTCTTGGTGTTCATCTTGACATTCATAGTGTTCTTGCATGCATTAAGTGTTTTGATCCAAAATTTTCATGTTTTGGTTCATAATTGTGTTTTTCTCTCTCATAATTAAAATATTCAAAAAATCAAAAAATATCTTTTCCTTATTTTTCTCATAATTTTCGAAAATTTGAGATTGACTTAGTCAAAAATTTTCAAAATTAGTTGTTTCTTACAAGTCAAGTCAAATTTTCAATTTTAAAAATCTTATCTTTTCAAAATCTTTTTCAAAAATTATATCTTTTTCATTTTTTTTCTATTTTTCAAGAATTTCAAAAATCTTTTTCAAAATATTTTCAAAATCTTTTTCTTATCTTTATATCAAATTTTCGAAAATTAGCTAACAATTAATGTGATTGATTCAAAAATTTGAAGTTGTTACTTTCTTGTTAAGAAAGGTTCAATCTTTAAATTCTAGAATCATATCTTGTAGTTACTTGTTAGTTAAGTAATTAATATTAATTTTAAAAATTAAATCTTTTTCAAACATATCTTTTTATCATATCTTTTTCAAAATTTTATCTTTTTAAATTTTGATTTCAAAATATCTTATCTAACTTCTTATCTTCTTATCTTTTCAAATTTGATTTTAAAATCTTTTTCAACTAACTATTTGACTTTTTGTTTGTTTCTTATTTTTTTCAAAACCACCTAACTACTTTTTCCCCTCTAATTTTCGAAAATATCTCATCTCTTTTTCAAAAATTCTTTTTTCTGTTTTAAATTTTAATTTTAATCTTATCTTATTTTTAATTTTCGAAAATACTAACCTCTTTTTCAAAATTATTTTCGAAATTTTCCCTCTCTCTTTTTATTCTATTTAATTATTTATTTACTAACACTTCTCTTCACCTCCCCTATCCTTACTCTTTATACAGACTATTCATTCTTCTTCACTCTTCTCCCCTTTCTTTTTCTACTAACATAAAGGAATCTCTATACTGTGACATAGAGGATTCCTCTTTCTTTTTTTGTTTTCTTCTCCTTCATATGAGCAGGAACAAGGACAAAAGCACTCTTGTTGAAGCTGATCCTGAACCTGAAAGGACTTTGAAGAGGAAACTAAGAGAAGCTAAATTACAACAATCCAGAAGTAACCTTTCAGAAATTTTAGAACAAGAGAAGGAGATGGCAGCCGAACCCAACAACAATAATGCAAGGAGAATGCTTGGTGACTTCACAAAACCAACGTCCAAATTTGATGGAAGAAGCATCTCCATTCCTGCCATTGGAGCCAATAATTTTGAGCTTAAGCCTCAACTAGTTGCTTTAATGCAACAGAATTGCAAGTTTTATGGACTTCCATCTGAAGATCCTTACCAGTTTTTAACTGAGTTCTTGCAGATTTGTGAGACTGTTAAGACGAATGGAGTAGATCCTGAAGTCTACAGGCTCATGCTTTTCCCTTTTGCTGTAAGAGACAAAGCTAGAATATGGTTGGATTCACAACCTAAGGATAGCCTGGACTCCTGGGAGAAGCTGGTCACGACCTTCTTGGATAAATTCTTTCCTCCTCAAAAGCTGAGCAAGCTGAGAGTGGATGTTCAAACCTTCAAACAAAAAGATGGTGAATCCCTCTATGAAGCTTGGGAAAGATACAAGCAGCTGACCAAAAGGTGTCCATCTGACATGTTTTCAGAATGGACCATATTAGATATATTCTATTATGGTCTCTCTGAATTTTCGAAAATGTCACTGGACTACTCTGCAGGTGGATCCATCCACCGAAAGAAAACACCTACAGAAGCTCAAGAACTCATTGACATGGTTGCAAATAACCAATTCATGTACACTTCTGAGAGGAATTCTGTGAATAATGGGACGCCTCAGAGGAAGGGAGTTCTTGAAATTGATGCTCTGAATGCCATATGGCTCAGAACAAAGTGTTGACTCAGCAAGTCAACATGATTTCTCAAAGTCTGAATGGATGGCAAAATATATCCAACAGTACTAAAGATGCAGCTTCTGAAGAAGCTTATGATCCTGAGAACCCTGCAATGGCAGAGGTAAATTACATGGGTGAACCTTATGGAAACACCTATAATTCATCATGGAGAAATCATCCAAATTTCTCGTGGAAGGATCAACAAAAGCCTCAACAAGGCTTTAATAATGGTGGAAGAAATAGGCTGAGCAATAGCAAGCCTTTTCCATCATCTTCTCAGCAACAGACAGAGAATTCTGAACAAAACACTTCTAATTTAGCCAATCTAGTCTCTGATCTGTCAAAGGCCACTTTCAGTTTCATGAGTGAAATAAGATCCTCCATCAGAAATCTGGAGGCACAAGTGGGCCAGCTGAGTAAGAAAGTCATTGAAACTCCTCCCAGTATTCTCCCAAGCAATACAGAAGAGAATCCAAAAGGAGAGTGCAAGGCCATTGATGTAATCAATATGGTCGAAGGCACAAGGGAGGAGGAGGACAAAAATCCTAGTGAGGAAGACCTCCTGGGACGTCTCTCAAGCAAGAGGGAGTTTCCTATTAAGGATCCAAAGGAACCTGAGGCTCATATAGAGACCATAGAGATTCCATTAAATCTCCTTCTACCATTCATGAGCTCTGAAGACTATTCTTCCTCTGAAGAGGATGAAGATGTGACTGGAGAGCAAGTTGCTCAATATTTAGGAGCTATCATGAAGCTGAATGCCAAGTTGTTTGGTAATGAGACTTGGGAAAGTGAACCTCCCTTGCTCATTAGTGAACTAGACACCTGGATTCAGAAAATTTTACCTCAAAAGAAATAAGATCCTGGCAAGTTCTTAATACCTTGTACCATAGGCACCATGACCTTTGAAAAAGCTCTATGTGATCTGGGGTCAGGGATAAATCTTATGCCACTCTCTGTAATGGAGAAGCTGGGGATCATTGAGGTACAACCTGCCTTATTCTCATTACAATTGGTAGACAAGTCATTAAGACAAGCTTATGGAATAGTAGAGGACGTGTTAGTAAAGGTTGAAGGCCTTTACATCCCTGCTGATTTCATAATCTTAGACACTAGGAAGGAAGAGGATGAATGCATCATCCTTGGAAGACCTTTCCTAGCTACAGCAGGAGCTGTGATAGATGTCAACAGAGGTGAATTAGTCCTTCAATTGAATGGGGACTACCTTGTGTTTAAGGCACATAGCCATCCCTCTGTGACAAAAGAGAGTAAGCATAAAGAGCTTCTCTCAATTCAGAGTCAAGAAGAGCCCCCACAGTCAAACTCTAAGTTTGGTGTTGGGAGGCCACAACCAAACACTAAGTTTGGTGTTAAGACCCCATATCCAAACTCTAAGTTTGGTGTTGGGACTATACAATATTGACCTGATCACCTTGTGGCTCCATGAGAGCCCACTGTCAAGCTAATGACATTAAAAGAGCGCTTGTTGGGAGGCAACCCAATTTTATTTATCTAATTTTTATTTTATTTTATTTTATTGTTATTTTGTATTTTATTAGATACATGATCATGTGGAGTCACGAAAAAAATATAAAAATTAAAAACAGAATCAAAAACAGCAGAAGAAAAATCACACCCTGGAGGAAGGACAGACTGGCGTTCAACGCCAGTAAGGAGCATCTGGCTGGCGTTCAACGCCAGAACAGAGCATGAATCTGGCGCTGAATGCCAGAAACAAGCAACATCCTGGCGTTTGAACGCCAGGAATGTGCCTTGAGGAAAGCTGGCGCTGAACGCTAGTAACAAGCATGAAACTGGCGTTCAACGCCAGAAACACACTACACATGGGCGTTGAACGCCCATAGTGTGCATCATCTCGGCGTTTAAACGCCAGATGGTGTGCAAAGGCATTTTACATGCCTAATTGGTGTAGGGATGTAAATCCTTGACACCTCAGGATCTGTGGACCCCACAGGATCATCTCAGGATCTGTGGACCTCACAGGATCCCCACCTACCTCGCCCTCTCTCTCTCCATTCATGGTCATCCCTTCTGTTTTCCATTCACCACTCAAAAAAAAGAGAGAGAAAAGGGAAGACAAAAGCTTCCACCTCTGAGTCATGGGAGATGGAAAGACTCATCTAAAGGGTTTATAGCTCAGTGGTAGAACATTTGACTGCAATTTAAGAGATCCCTAAGATACCTCAGGGGATAAATTGCCCTCCACACAATTATTGGGAGCAACTAAGGATAGGAGCACCAAAATTACTAGGGATCATCCAACAGAAGCAAAGAAGAGACATAAAGGAGCTCAAAGAGCACCATTGGTTCTTCAAGAAGAAGACGCTACTAAGGTGGACTCATTCCTTATTCTTATTTCTCTATTTTTTGATTTTTATGCTTCATGTTTATTTATGTTTTGTGTCTCTACTTCATGATCATTAGTGTTTAGTAACTATGTCTTAAAGTTATGAATAATTCCATTAATCCTTCACCTTTCTTAAATGAAAAATGTTTTTAATTCAAAAGAACAAGAAGTACATGAATTTCGAATTTATCCTTGAATTTAGTTTAATTATATTGATGTGGTGACAATACTTTTTGTTTTCTGAGTGAATGCTTGAACAGTGCATATTTTTGATCTTGTTGTTTATGAATGTTAAAACTGTTGGCTCTTGAAAGAATGATGAACAAAGAGAAATGTTATTGATAATCTGAAAAATCATTAAATTGATTCTTGAAGCAAGAAAAAGCAGTGAAAAAGCAAAAGCTTGTGAAAAAAAAAAGTGGCGAAAAAAAAATAGAAAGAAAGAAAGAAAAAGCAAGCAGAAAAAGCCAATAGCCCTTAAAACCAAAAGGCAAGGGTAAAAAGGATCCAAGGCTTTGAGCATCAATGGATAGGTGGGCCCAAGGAAATAAAATCCAGGCCTAAGCGGCTAAATCAAGCTGTCCCTAACCATGTGCTTGTGGCATGCAGGTCCAAGTGAAAAACTTGAGACTGAGTGGTTAAAGTCGTGATCCAAAGCAAAAAAGAGTGTGCTTAAGAGATCTGGACACCACTAACTGGGGACTCTAGCAAAGCTGAGTCACAATCTGAAAGGGTTTACCCAGTTATGTGTCTATGGCATTTATGTATCCGGTGGTAATACTGGAAAACAAAATGCTTAGGGCCACAGCCAAGACTCATAAAAGTAGCTGTGTTCAAGAATCAACAAACTTAACTAGGAGAATCAATAACACTATCTGAAATTCTAAGTTCCTAGAGATGCCAATCATTCTAAGCTTCAAGGGATTAAGTGAGACGCCAAAACTGTTCAGAAGCAAAAAGCTACAAGTCCCGCTCATCTAATTAGAACTAATATTCATTGATATTCTGAATTTATAGTATATTCTCTTCTTTTTATCCTATTTGATTTTCAGTTGCTTGGGGACAAGCAACAATTTAAGTTTGGTGTTGTGATGAGCGGATAATTTATACGCTTTTTGGCATTGTTTTTAGGTAGTTTTTAGTATGATCTAGCTACTTTTAGGGATGTTTTCATTAGTTTTTATGCTAAATTCACATTTCTGGACTTTACTATGAGTTTGTGTGTTTATCTGTAATTTCAGGTAATTTCTGGCTGAAATTGAGGGACTTGAGCAAAACTCTGAAAAAGGCTGACAAAAGGACTGCTGATGCTGTTGGAATCTGACCTCCTTGCACTCAAAATGGATTTTCTGGAGCTACAAAACTTCAAATGGCGCGCTCTCAACGACGTTGGAAAATAGACATCCAGAGCTTTCCAGAAATATATAATAGTTCATACTTTATTCGGAAATTGATGACGTAAAGTGGCGCTCAACGCCAAGTACATGCTGCTATCTGGAGTTAAACGCCAGAAACACGTCACAACCCGGAGTTGAACGCCAGAAATACGCTATAACTCGGCGTTCAACTCCAATAAAAGCCTCAGCTCGTGGATAGATTGATACGTAAAAATTAGATTTCACGTATAACCGGCAAGTATACCGGGTCGTATCAAGTAATAAAACTCACAAAGAGTGAGGTCGATCCCACGGAGATTGGTAGATTAAGCAACTTTAGTTAATGGTAAATTTAGTCAAGCAAACATAGTTTTGATTTCATGAGCATTTTGATTTTTGAACATAATTGCAAGAATGTAAATGACACAAAATGTAAAGAACTAGAATAGAGAAATAAAATGAAAGTAAATGACGGAAATTTAAAGTGCAAGGAACTTAAATGACATCAAAGATAAATTGCAAGGAATTAAAGGTTGCAGAAATTTAAAGAACATAAGAGTAAATGGCAAGAAATAAAGGAACAGAATGTAATAACAAGAATAGTAAATTGACAGGATGTAGAAGGGAGTTGGGCAATGGGTTTTCAAACACTAAGAACAAGAGAAATAAGAATTAATGATAGAGAGGATCATTAGGGATTAGAGATGCTAGTTTTCATGAATTGATGTTAGTCAAATCTTCCTCAATCATGGGTATAGATCCATGGCAAGTGGGTGATTGAATCCCAATCTCTTGGTGATTCAATCTCTCTCAACATAACCAATTGCCACTCTCGTGATCTAATTGTTCATGAGAAGAGATGAAGCTCAAATCTAATCCCGCCACACAATTCCTATAATCTCAACCAAGGAGAGTTACATCTCACATACTAACCAAGGTATATTGATTAAAGAAATCATGAAAGGATGAACTCTAAACTGAATTATGTGGCTCATTCCTCAAATTCACCACATAATTCATGTAGATTAACCCCTCTCTCGATGGTGGTTGAATCTATGAAGAGCAAGAGTTCCCTCTTTAGATCAACCACTAGAATTGAGGAGGAGAAGATGGGTTCACCAATTCATTCCAACAAACAGAGCTCCTCCCCCTAATGAAAGTGGGGTTTAGTGAGTCATTGCTCCAATTTCAACAACAATTGCCATAAATCAAAATTAAACTAAATGTAAAGGAAGAAGAAGAAGAAGAAGAATGAAGTGCTTAAAACTTGAAAATGAAGAAGAAGAATTCCAATAGAAAACCAAAGATGAGCTTTCCGGGAGAGTACCCGGAAGTTCTAACAAAAGCCAAGTACAAGTGCTAAAAGTGTATAAAAATTCTAAGTGTCAAAAAGTATTCAAAAGTCCTCTCCAAGTACATCAATCTCTTCTATTTATACTACTCCTAAAGCTCTTTCAAATATCTCGAATTGGGTTAACAATATGGGCTTCCTCTTTGTTGAATTCTTGGCTCAATTGGAAGAAGTGTTGCTAGACTTGGAAAGGAAGAGTTCATCATGCTTCTGGCCCATTGGCTTGGCGTTTTTGTCAATAACGCAGGCCTTAATGCACGTTGGCAACGTGCATCATCATTTCCTGGAAGTGAGTTTGAGACTTGGGCGTTGCTAGCCCAAGTTGTTGCTAACAAATTGCTTCTCCTCTTCTTGGCTCTACTTTCATGCTAAATGTAGCTCAGAATTTGAGTGTCAACCTTCTACTTCAATATGGACTACTATACATCATTGGAAAGCTCTTGATGTCTATTTTCTAATGCCACTGGAATCACCTCAATTGGACTTTCCTAGCTCAAGTTATGGTTCCTCAAAGAAGGTAAGGTTAAGCTGCCAAGTTGTTGCCAAAAACGCACCTTCACTCCCAAGTTGGCAACGTGCCCGTGCCTTAACCTCCCAAGGCAGGGACTTGGGGCTGGCGTTGTTGCAAAACACGCACCCTTATATGCACGTTGGCAACGTGCTCGTGCCACACTCCAAGGCTAATCTCTAGCCTTCTTGAATTTCACTTCATGTTCTTGTTTTTAGGGCCTAAAGATGACTCTGGTTTGGCTTCAATTTTGTGCTCCACCATAGACTATTATATATGGTTGGAAAGCTCTGAATGTTAGCTTTCCAACGCAACTGGAAGCACTCAATTTGGATCTCAATAACTCAAGTTATGCTCGTTTGAAGGAGACAGGGTCAGGCTGCCAAAATCGCACACGTTTTTGGTGAAAACGCCCTTGTTTCCAGCGTTGCCAACGTGCTCAGATTCTGGAGCTCTAAATGAAGCCAACTTTTGAAGCTTCAAATGAATGCCAATCCCATACTATGATATATGGTTGGAAAGCTCTGGATGTCTACTTTCAAATGCCGTTGGAATCACCTCATTTGGAGCTTTGTAGCTCAAGATATACTCCATTGAAGGAGGTAAGGTCAGGCTGTCCAGCTCACCAGCGTTTTTGGCAAACACTCCTTTGTATTTCAGCGTTGGCAACGTGGTTGGTAGCCTTGCTTGGCGTAGGCAACGTGGTTGGCAGCCTTGCTTGGCGTTGGCAACGTGGTTGGTGCATGTCCCTGGCGTTGGCAACTTGAATGGTGCATGTCCCTGGCGTTGGCAACTTGAATGGTGCCAAAGTTGCTTGGCGTTGCCTTGAATAACGCCTATGGTTCTTGGCGTTGGCAACGCCCTCGAGCTCCTCTTCAAGGCTTCATTCTTGTGCTTGGCGTTGCCTTGAATAACTCACTCCTTTCTCCAAGTTGGCAACGCCCAAGTGCTCTCCAGGGGCTGCCTTGGCGTTGCCTTCAACAACGCACCACATTCCCAAGTTGGCAACGCCAACTTCTTCTTCTTGGTTGCCTGGCGTTGTCCATAAAAACGCCCCTTTTTCCCAAGTTGGCAACGCCAACTTCTTGCCTCCATGCTTCCTTGTTTCATCACCTATCATCAACAAAGGAAATGGCTTCAAAGTTTTACCAATTCATGCAATAAATTTCATGAGATTCATTCATACTCATTCATATATGTGTTCTTTAAATCATTTGTATGAATTTGGCTAGAATCAACATGTTCCTTGGTGTTTTCATGCATGGAGACAAAACTCATAAAAGGACTTGTTTATTTAGAGAAAATGAGTGAAATTAAGCTAAAACTACTTAAACTAACTAGCTAATATAGAAAATATGCAAACGCATCACAGATCAAGCTCAGCCCAAACACACACCAAGTGGGCCCTGAAAGTGGATTTATGCATCAATTACTTACTTCTGTAAACCCTAGTAGCTAGTTTATTATAAATAGGACTTTTTACTAGTGTATTAGTCATCTCTTGACCATTCGGTCTTTTGACCACGTTTCATCTTTGGTCTCAATTTTGTTTTATTCTTCATCTTAGGAGGCCATTGATCACGTTTTGGGGGCTGGCCATTCGGCCATGTCTGAACCTTTCACTTATGTATTTTCAATGGTGGAGTTTCTACACACCATAGATTAAGGGTGTGGAGCTCTGCTGTACCTCAAGTTTCAATACAATTACTATTATTTTCTATTCAATTCTCTTTTATTCTTATTCTAAGATATACGTTGCACTTCAACTTGATGAATGTGATGATCCGTGACACTCATCATCATTCTCACCTATGAACGCGCGTGACTGACAACCACTTCCGTTCTACCTTAGGCCGGGCGCATATCTCTTAGATTCCCCAACAGAATCTTCGTGGTATAAGCTAGATAGATGGCAGCATTCATGGGAATCCGAAAAGTCTAACCTTTTCTGTGGTATTCCGAGTAGGATGTCGGGAATCCGGAAATTCTAACCTTGTCTGTGGTATTCCGAGTAGGATTCTGGGATTGAATGACTGTGACGAGCTTCAAACTCCTGAAGGCTGGGCGTTAGTGATAGACGCAAAAGAATCAAGGGATTCTATTCCAACCTGATTGAGAACCGACAGATGATTAGCCGTGCTGTGACAGAGCATAGGACCATTTTCACTGAGAGGATGGGATGTAGCCATTGACAACGGTGATGCCCTACATACAGCTTGCCATGGAAAGGAGTAAGAAGGATTGGATGAATGTAATAAGAAAGTAGAGATTCGAGAGGAGCACAGCATCTCCATATGCCTATCTGAAATTCCAACCATGGAATTATATGAGTAACTATTTACCATTTTATTTTCTGTTTATTATTTATTTTCAAACTTATCATAAACCATTTAATCTTCCTAACTGAGATTTACAAGGTGACCATAGCTTGCTTCATACCAACAATCTCTGTGGGATCGACCCTTACTCACGTAAGGTATTACTTGGATGACCCAGTACACTTGCTGGTTAAGTTGAACGGAGTTGTGATCACACGTGCCATTACCAGGGATTATTAAGATCCCAATTCATCATACCATGATCTCTTTGAGGTATTTTTGATAGAGCCAATATTTAAATTTCATACAAGTACAAAGAGGCCAACTTTGAGGATCACAATTTCGTCCACCAGAAGCACAGTTCTGGCGTTCAGACGCCAGAAAGAGGTAAGGAGCTGGCGTCTAACGCCACTCCTGCTTCCACCCCTGGCATTCAAACGCCAGTGGGAGATCAGACACATACAAGTGCTGATAGCAACCCCTCTAAAAAGGCTTCTCAACCTACATCTGTAGGCAATAAACCTACAGCAACTAAGGTTGAGGAATATAAAGCCAAAATGCCTTATCCTCAGAAACTCCACCAAGCGGAACAGGATAAGCAATTTGCTCGCTTTGCAGACTATCTCAGAACTCTTGAGATAAAGATTCCGTTTGCAGAGGCACTTGAGCAAATACCTTCTTATGCTAAGTTCATGAAAGAGATCTTAAGTCATAAGAAGGATTGGAGGAAAACTGAGAAAGTTTACCTCACTAAAGAATGCAGTGCAGTCATTCTAAAAAGCTTACCTAAGAAGCTTAAAGATCCGGGAAGCTTTATGATACCATGCACATTAGAAGGTACTTGTACCAAGCAAGCTCTATGTGATCTTGGGGCAAGTATTAACCTAATACCTACAGCTAGTATAAAAAAGCTTGGGTTGACTGATGAAGTTAAACCAACCCGGATATGTCTCCAACTTGCTAATGGCTCCATTAAATACCCATCAAGCGTAATTGAAGACATGATTGTCAAGGTTGGGCCATTTGCTTTTCCCACTGACTTTGTGATGCTGGAAATGGAGGAACACAAGAGTGCAACTCTCATTCTAGGAAGACCTTTCCTAGCAACTAGACGAACCCTCATTGACGTCCAAAAAGGGGAAGTGACCCTAAGAGTCAATGAGAACGAGTTTAAGTTGAA
Source organism: Arachis stenosperma (assembly GCF_014773155.1). NCBI lineage: Eukaryota > Viridiplantae > Streptophyta > Magnoliopsida > Fabales > Fabaceae > Arachis > Arachis stenosperma. The sequence continues at coordinate 115,367,871 of NC_080379.1, forward strand.
TGTTGTCAAAGCTATGCAGCATCCAGACACCTAAAATGACTGCGTGAGCGTTGATATTATTGACTCTCTGGTAAAAGAGGTCAATATGGCTGAGAGTCTCGAATCAGAGCTAGAAAATATCTTTAAAGATGTTCAGCCTAATCTGGAGAAACCAGAGAGAATAATAGAACCTCTGAAAATCCCTCAGGAAGAGGAGAAACCTCCTAAACCCGAGCTCAAACCATTACCACTATCCCTGAAATATGTATTTCTGGGAGAAGGTGATGCCTTTCCTGTAATCATAAGCTCTACCTTAGATCCACAGGAAGAGGAAGCACTAATTCAAGTACTAAGGACACACCAGACAGCTCTTGGATGGTCCATTAGTGATCTTAAGGGCATTAGCCTAGCCAGATGCATGCACAAGATCCTATTGGAGGGTGATGCTAAGCCAGTGGTTCAACCACAGAGGCGGCTGAATCCAGCCATGAAGGAGGTGGTGCAGAAGGAGGTCACTAAATTACTAGAGGCTGGGATTATTTATCCTATTTCTGATAGCCCCTGGGTAAGCCCTGTCCAAGTCGTCCCTAAGAAGGGTGGCATGACAGTGGTTCATAATGAAAAAAATGAACTGGTTCCTACAAGAATAGTTACAGGGTGACGTATGTGTATTGATTATAGAAGGCTCAATACAGCTACCAGAAAGGATCATTTTTCTTTACCATTCATAAACCAGATGCTAGAAAGACTAGCAGGTCATGAATACTACTGCTTCCTGGATGGATATTCAGGTTATAATCAAATTGCAGTAGATCCCCAAGATCAAGAGAAAACAGCATTCACATGTCCATCTGGAGTATTTGCATACAGAAAGATGCCATTTGGTCTGTGCAATGCACCTGCAACCTTTTAAAGATGCATGCTCTCTATTTTCTCTGATATGGTGGAAAAATTTCTGGAAGTCTTCATGGATGACTTTTCAGTATTTGGAGACTCATTCAGCTCTTGTCTTGACCATCTAGCACTTGTTCTAAAGAGGTGCCAAGAGACTAACCTGGTTTTAAACTGGGAAAAATGTCACTTTATGGTAATTGAAGGAATTGTCCTTGGGCACAAAATTTCGAACAAGGAAATAGAGGTGGATCAAGCTAAGGTGGGGGTAATTGAAAAATTACCACCACCTGCCAATGTTAAGGCAATAAGAAGCTTTCTGGGGCATGCAGGATTTATAGGAGGTTTATAAAGGATTTTTCAAAAATTGCCAAACCTCTGAGTAATCTGCTAGCTGCTGACACGCCATTTATCTTTGATAAAGAGTGTCTGCAGCCATTTAAAACTCTGAAAGCTAAGCTGGTCACAACACCAGTCATCTCTGCACTAGACTGGACATTACCATTTGAATTAATGTGTGATGCCAGTGACCATGCCATTGGTGCAGTGTTGGGATAAAGGCATGACAAGCTTCTGCACGTCATTTATTATGCCAGTCGTGTTCTAAATGACGCACAGAAGAACTACACAACCACAGAAAAAGAGTTAGTTGCAGTGGTTTATGCCATTGACAAGTTCAGATCTTATTTATTAGGATCAAAAGTGATTGTGTACACTGACCATACTGCTCTTAAATATCTACTCACAAAGCAGGATTTAAAACCCAGACTCATCAGATGGGTGTTGCTTCTACAAGAGTTTGATATAGAAATAAGAGACAGAAAAAGGACAAAGAACCAAGTAGCAGATCATCTGTCCCGAATAGAACCAGTAGAAGGGGCGTCCCTCCCTCTTACTGAGATCTCTGAAAACTTTTCGGATGGGCAACTCTTTGCCATCCAGGAAGTGCCATGGTTTACAGACATTGCAAACTACAAGGTAGTAAGATTCATACCCAAAGAGTACAGTAGGCAGCAAATAAAGAAATTGATCACGGATGCAAAGTATTATCTTTGGGATGAACCATATCTCTTCAAGAGATGTGCAGACGGAGTAATCTGTAGATGTGTGCCTAAAGAAGAAGCACAGAAGATCCTCTGGCACTGCCATGGATCACAGTATGGAGGACATTTTGGAAGTGAGCGAACAACCACAAGAGTCCTCCAATGTGGCTTCTACTGGCCTACTCTCTATAAAGACTCCCGAGTATTTGTACTTAATTGTGACAGTTGCCAAAGATCTAAAAATTTGCCTCACAGTTATGCCATGCCTCAACAAGGGATCTTGGAGATTGAGTTGTTTGATGTATGGGGTATTGACTTCATGGGGCCATTCCCACCATCATACTCAAACACTTATATTCTGGTGGCAGTGGATTATGTATCCAAATGGGTAGAAGCTATAGCAACACCCACTAATGATACTAAGACAGTGCTGAAATTCCTCCAGAAACACATCTTCAGCAGATTTGGTATCCCTAGAGTACTAATCAGTGATGGGGGCACTCATTTCTGCAATAAACAGCTTTACTCTGCTTTGGTTCGATATGGAGTTAGCCACAGGGTGGCCACTCCATATCATCCACAGACAAATGGGCAAGCTGAAGTCTCTAATAGAGAACTTAAAAGAATCCTGGAACGGACTGTGATTAACTGTAGAAGGGATTGGGCAAGAAGCTTGGATGATGCTCTATGGGCATACAGAACAGCATTCAAGACTCCTATAGGGACCTCTCCATACTAGCTTGTGTATGGAAAGGCATGTCACTTGCCAGTGGAACTGGAACATAAGGCCTACTGGACAACCAGATTCCTAAACCTTGATGCCAAGTTAGCTGGAGAAAAACGATTGCTCCAGTTAAATGAGCTAGAGGAATTTAGACTCAATGCTTTCGAGAATGCAAAAATTTACAAAGAGAAAGCAAAAAGATGGCATGATAAGAAATTGTCATCCAGAGTCTTTGAGCTAGGGTAGAAAGTTCTGCTATTTAATTCTAGGCTCAGATTATTCTCCGGGAAATTGAAATCCCTGTGGAGAGAACCATATGTGATTACAAGTGTGTCACCATATGGATACGTAGAGCTTCATGATAATGATTCTAACAAAAAGTTCATTGTTAATGGATAGAGAGTCAAACATTATCTTGAAAGCAATTTTGAGCAAGAATGCTCAAAACTGAGACTTAACTAAAGCTCAGTAATAGTACAGCTAAAGACAATAAAGAAGCGCTTGCTGGGAGGCAACCCAGCCATTTACAAAGCTTATTTGTTAATTAATTGATTTTTACAGGTATATGTCAATTATCATCAAGGTAAAATAGCAATTGCTTAAGTTCACAGAGTTACAAAAGGATTCAGAGGATAAAACAGCAAAAAGGAAGCTCATTGGTGCGAAAAAGCCAGTAAAAGCTGTTTTGGGCGTTGAACGCCCAAAAGAAGCACCTACTGGGCGTTCAACGCCAATAAGGGTAGCCATCTGGGAGTTAAACGCCAGAAAGGAGCATCTTCTGGGCGTTGAACGCTAGAAAGAAGCACCTTCTGGGTGTTCAACGCCAGATTTACAGCATCCTGGGCGTTCAGAAAAACGCCCAGTGACAAAGGAGTTCCTGGCGTTCAACGCCAGCTAGAAGCAACAGCTGGGCATTGAACGCCCAGGAGAAGCTGCACATGGGCGTTAAACGCTCAAAACATTTCGTTTTCAATTCAAATTTTTTCCAATTTTCATGTTTCAATTCATGATTTCTTGCATAAACATGTTACAAACTCTCATCTTTCAACTTCAATTTCAAAAATTTTTTTCCTAAACATATTTCTTGATTTTTTTTAATTTCTTTTCAAATCTTTTTCAAAACTCATCTATCTTTTTGAATTCTTTTCAAATCTTTTTAATTTCTTCTCATATCTTTTTCAACTCATCATATCTTTTGAATTTCGAAATTGCCTCTCCTTCTATTCCTCTCCTTTCCTTTCTTTTGCTTGAGGACAAGCAAACCTCTAAGTTATGTGTGATTTTCCATGATCATTGAGCTAAAACTCATCAAGATCATGGCAACTAAGGGAACAGGAAGAGCAAGGATGTAACTTGAAGGAACTGAAGCGTCAAAAATTATCTCTTGAAGGACCAAGCACCCCACAGACTATAAGAACATCCACTTCCCAAAATAAAGGTTGTTGAGTCCTAATCTTTGCCTTAACTCTGTGATAATTGTTCTTATTATGAATTTACCTTAGAAGTTATATATTAGTAGTAGTAATTAGTATCTCTATTGATTTTATTTCCAATTAAGTTATAATTTATTTTTCTCATCATCATCAAACATGAATAAAATAGTAGATTTTTAGAATAAAGAGGCAATTTAATTTTTTTCGAGTTCTTAATAAGAAAAATTCTAATTATTTATATGTGGTGGCAATACTTTTTGTCTTCTGAATGAATGCTTGAACAGTGCATATTTTTTATATTGAATTTTATGAATGTTAAAATTGTTGGCTCCTGAAAGAATGATGAACAAGAGAAATGTTATTAATGATCTGAAAAATCATGAAATTGATTCTTGAAGCAAGAAAAAGCAGTGAAAAACAAGCTTGCGAAAAAAAAAAAGCAAAAGAGGTAGAAAAAGCCAATAGCCCTTTAAACCAAAAGGCAAGGGTGAAAAGGATCCAAGGCTTTGAGCATCAATGGATAGGAGGGCCCAAGAAAATAAATCCAGGCCTAAGCGGCTAAATCAAGCTGCCCCTAACCATGTGCTTGTGGCATGCAGGTCCAAGTGAAAGGCTTGAGACTGAGTGGTTAAAGTCGTGATCCAAAGCAAAAGAGTGTGCTTAAGAACTCTGGACACCTCTAATTGGGGACTCTAGCAAAGCTAAGTCACAATCTAAAAAGGTTCACCCAGTTATGTGTCTGTGGCATTTATGTATCCGGTGGTAATACTGGAAAACAAAGTGCTTAAGGCCACGCCCAAGACTCATAAAGTAGCTGTGTTCAAGAATCAACATACTAAACTAGGAGAATCAATAATACTATCTGATTCTGAGTTCCTATGGATGCCAATCATTCTGAATTTCAAAGGATAAAGTGAGATGCCAAAACTGTTCAGAAGCAAAAAGCTACTAGCCCCGCTCATCTAATTAGAATCTAAGTTTCACTTAAAACTCTGAGATATTATTGCTTCTTAATTTCTTTTTATCCTATTTTATTTATCTAGTTACTTGGGGACAAGCAACAGTTTAAGTTTGGTGTTGTGATGAGCGGATATTTTATACGCTTTTTGGGGGGTAATTTCATGTAGCTTTTAGTATGTTTTAGTTAGTTTTTAGTATAATTTTATTAGTTTTTAGGCAAAATTCATATTTCTGGACTTTACTATGAGTTTGTGTATTTTTCTGTAATTTCAGGTATTTTCTGGCTGAAATTGAGGGAGCTGAGCAAAAATCTGATTTAGGCTGAAAAAGGACTGCTGATGTTGTTGGATTCTGACCTCTATGCACTCGGAATAGATTTTTTGGAGCTACAGAGGTCCAATTCGCGCGCTCTCAATTGGGTTGGAAAGTAGACATCTAGGGCTTTCCAGCAATATATAATAGTCCATACTTTGCACCAAGATAGACAACATAAACTGGCGTCCAACGCCAGTTCCATGTTGCAGTTTGGCATTCAGCGCCAGAAACAGGTTACAAGTTGGAGTTCAACGCCAGAAACATGTTACAACCTGGCGTTCAACTCCAGAAATAGCCCATGCACGTGAGAGGCTTAAGTCTCAGCCCCGCACACACCAAGTGGGCCCCAGAAGTGGATTTTTGCACTATCCATCTTAATTTACTCATTTTCTGTAAACCTAGGTTACTAGTTTAGTATTTAAATAACTTTTAGAGATTTATTTTGTATCTCATGACATTTTTAGATCTGAAATTTGTACCTTTTGGCAGCATGAGTCTCTAAACCCCATTGTTGAGGGTGAGGAGCTCTGCAGCGTCTCGATGAATTAATTCAATTATTTCTGTTTTCCAATCAAACATGCTTGTTCCTATCTAAGATGTTCATTCGCACCTCACTATGAAGAAGGTGATGATCCGTGACACTCATCACCTTCCTCAATCCATGAACGTGTGCCTAACAACCACCTTCGTTCTACATCAGATTGAATGAGTATCTCTTAGATTCCTTAATCAGAATCTTCATGGTATAAGCTAGAATTGATGGCTGCATTCATGAGAATCCAGAAAGTCTAAACCTTGTCTGTGGTATTCCGAGTAGGATTCTGGGATTGAATGACTGTGACGAGCTTCAAACTCGCGATTGTTGGGCGTGATGACAAACGCAAAAGGATCAATGGATCCTATTCCGACATAAACGAGAACCAACAGATGATTAGCCGTGCTGTGACAGAGCATTTGGACCATTTTCACTGAGAGGATGGGAAGTAGCCATTGACAATGGTGACGCCCTACATACAGCTTGCCATGGAATGAACTTTGCACTTTTGAATGCAAGGAAGCATTATGTTGTAGAGATTCAGAAGACAAAGCATCTCCAAAACTCCAACATATTCTCCCTTATTGCGTAACAATTATTTAATTTATGCCCTTTTTCTTTTTACAATTCAAACAAAGAATTATTATTGATATTATATCCTGACTAAGAGTTACAAGGTAACCATAGCTTGCTTCAAGCCAACAATCTCCGTGGGATCGACCCTTACTCACGTAAGGTATTACTTGGACGATCCAGTGCACTTGCTGGTTAGTTGTGCGGATTGCAAAAGTGTGATTCCAATTTCGTGCACCAACGAAGAAACTTGGCCGCAAGGTTAGTGAGAGCTCGACGACGGATGGGGTGCATGGCGTAGTAGCACCAGGGCCGACGAGTTCAGCAGCGACGAGTTTGACCATATAGAAAGAGAGAGACAGCGGTGGTTGAAAATGACCCCGAGGTTGGCACACAACAGACGGGTGACGGGGAGGACTTGCCGTCCGTGATGATGGCTGCCAAGAGAGTGGCGCGAAAACAGCGGCAACAGGGCTGGGCTGAGCACCGAAGAGCGAGGCGCGTCAGGATGACCGGCGGAGGTGGAGGCGGTGTCGACGGGAGGCTGCGTTGGTATGGCTAGCAGGGAGTGCAGCAGTGCGAGGTGAGGACCAGAAAAGATAATGACGAGTTTTTTAAACGTGTATTGAAGTTTATGGTGAGTTATTTAGACGTAGTGTGAATGAATTTAAATGTTAATCCTAATTTTTCAAATTTTAAAATTTAAAATTAATTAATTAATAATCTGATTTTTAATTTTAAATTTACTTTTTTTTTTAATTTATTGTTCACATTATTCATTAGCATTATTTTTCCATGCTTTTTCTATTGTTCGCTGACGAGAGGACTTTTGCTAGTAAAGAATTTCATAAGAATAATCACATTGTAAGTATAGTTTCTAAACCAACAGAGAATCCTTTCATACAAAAACTTGTTTGTCACTAAAGCAAACCCAATAAAATTTATAACCGAAGTATTCAAACCTCGGGTCGTCTCTCAAGGAATTACAGGGAGGTGTATTTATTATTGGTTATGGAAACAGGTATATTTTTGGGTTTTTGAAATAGGGAACAAGGAAATAAATTAACAATAAAGTAAATTCATTATCATGAAAACCATTGCAAGGTATAAGAACTGAAAATCCCATCCTAGTTATCCTTATCAGGTGTGACGAAAATTGTTTATTGCTCCCACTTAGTTAACCCTTACTAAATAAAGGAAAGTCAAGTGGACTAATTAATTTGATTCCTCAAGTCCTAGTCAACTCCTATGGAAAGACTAGCTTTAGAGGGATCCAAATCAATCAGCAAATTTCAATTTTCAATCAACAGCTGAGTTTGATAACTCAAGTGTCACCAATTATTCAACCAAAGCAAAGGGAGAAAAATCCAAATTATTTATATCCTAAAGAGAATAAAGCAATCATAAATCTAAAAAACCTCAATGTGTATTAAATAAGAAAATCAAATTCAACATAGGGATTCATAAACCATATTGAGAAAATAAACAACTAAAGTAATAGAATAAATAAAAGTAGAAGAGAACATAAATTAAGGAACATTGAACCTGGAATGAAGAAGAAGTAAACCTAACCTAAGAGAAATCCTAAATCCTAAATCCTAAAACCTAAGAGAGAGGAGAGAGTCTCCCCCTCTAAAAAAAACTACATCTAAAACCTCTAAAATTGTTATCAAAGTTCTCCCCATGAATGGATGCATTTCCCCACTCTATAGCCTCTAATATGTGTTTTCTGGGCTTGGATTTGGGCCAAAAAAGGGTCCAGAAATCACTAGGGGAGAATTCTGCAACTTTCTGCATATGGCGTCCGTCACGCGTGCGCGTCATTTGGAAGTTTTCCTTGTCACGCGTACGCATCAGTCACGCGTACGCGTCACTTGGGTTCTACGCTAGGCATGCGTTCGCGTCGTCCACGCGTGCGCGTCGCTTGGGTTCTGTGCGAGACATGCGTCCGCGTCGTCCATGCATGCACGTTGCTGCAATTTCTGTCAAAATTTCATTTTTGCGCGTTCCTTCCACTTTTGCATGTTTCCTTCCTGTTCTCTAAGCCATTCCTGCCCTATAAAGCCTGAAAATACTCAACACACGGATCACAGCATCGAATGGTAATAAAGGACACATAAAATTAATAATTTTATGGTCTAGGAAACATATTTTCACATATATTAAGGAATAAGGGAGGAATTGTAAAACCATGCAATTTATATGAATAAGTGAGCAAAGACTTGATAGAAACCACTCAATTGAGCATAATATAAATCATAAAATAGTGGTTTATCAACCTCCCCACACTTAAACATTAGCATGTTCTTATGCTAAGCTCAAGAGAACTAAAAGAGTGAAGGTAGAATGGTGGAATCTATGCAATCTATCTAAATGCAAGCTACCTAAATGAATCATGTAATTCTAATTACTATCCACCTATATACTCATAGAGCTTACATGTGGTCAAATTAAGTCAAATTTTTCAAGGAATCATATATGAACAACAAAGGTTGAACCATATTAAAATATATATTCACAATTGAGTTGAGCTAATCAAAAGAATTCATAAACTTGCAAGACAAGCAATGATTAAACATGGATATATGGAATTGAGCTATTGAACCCTCATTAAAACTTTGTTCTTTATCTAACCAATCAACAAATATTTAATGTATACATGCAAACATCATGATGTCTTTTCAAGGTTGTAATAGGGCTAGGGTAAAGGTGAGGGTATATATATATAAGGCTAAGTGAGCTATAAATTGAATCCTTGATTAGTCTAAGATCTCACCTAATATATACATATTTTGTACAATTTTAAAATTATGCCTAGCTACCCAATTTTTAGAACTTATTACATGTGCATTGATCTTTTACTAGATTTAATGTTGGGGTAATTTTTTCCCCTTATTTATTTACTCTCTTTTTTTTAAATCTGTAATAAATAAACTCAACATATCAATGCACATGGTATTTAATTATTTTGGCCTTACATGAGCATGCACCCAAATTTCAAATAATTTATCAATTCAATACCTTCCTATCAACCCAAGTTCCCACGGTTTCCCACACTTAATTGATACACAATCTCTATCTTAAGCTAACCAAAGATTCAATTTGGGATATTTAATTTGTTTTTCTGCTTAAGGCTAGTGATGTGGTTATAGAATAGAAGGGGATTAAAAAGCTCAAAGTGACTAACAAGGGTGACATAAAAGGGTAAGCTTATTTGGGATAAGTGAGCAAAAATTCAAATGATGGCCTCAATCATATGCAAGCATGTAAATACACTAAACAATGGACATATAGAATGAAACAAAGTAAAGATTGTAAGTATAGAGAAGAAGGGAGAAATACACATGAATGAAAACTATGGTTAAATAATATAACCATGCAATTAAGCTCAAAAACTCACGGGTTGTGTGTTTTTGGCTCAAAAACCATATATCAGTTATTTATATCATGCAAGTAGAAATCAAGAGTTTCCATTCAACTCAATGTGAATCTTTGAATGGCTCTTATAAAAATAAGTATTTTCCTTGAAAAATGTTGTCAATTTACCAACATTTATTGCTATATATATATATGGTGGAAGAATTGTTGTGATTCTGAAAAACTAAAGTTTCTAGTTTACTCTTTATTTTCAATTTGAACCAAATTATCATATGCTAAAAGGGTAAACTAAACTAAATAATCCATATTTTCTATATCACAACTAAATAAGCTAAGAGTGCAAATTAAGCTAAATATCTAAGATATATATATATATATATATATATATATATATATATATATATATATATATATATATATATATATATATAGCCCAAAATGCAAAATGTAATAAAGTAATCAGAAATACAGTAAAAGAAAATGTGCAAGTACTGAAAGTCAAACAAGATAAAATAAAATAGACTAGGATAAAGGGTCTGAAGGTAGTTCACCAAAATAAAGTTCGCCAGAGATGGCGACCTCCTCACACTTAAATAATAGCATCGTCCCCGATGCTCAATCAGGCTGGGTGTGAAGAGTCGTCATCTCCGGAGGGGTGTGCTGGTGCTATCTGTATGGGCTCTGGCAGTGAAAGTGTCTGAGGCTCTGCCTGTATAGGTGCCTGTGGGTCTGCTTGATGTGTCTACTGAGGCTCCTCATACTGGGGCGCTGCCTGCTCGGTTCCTGCCTGCTCAACCTCTGTTTGTGCATACACTTCCTGGTCATCCGCCTCCTCCTCAGATGGCTCGGTTGGTGTGTCAGGCTCGGAGGGAATGTCAGTGTGGCCTGACTGGATCATCAACTTCAAATGCTCAAAGTGTCGCTTGTTGCGACGCTCAGACTGCTCATATCACCGCTGGTTGCGGTGCTCCATCTAGTGCAGGCGCTCGAATAGGTGGTGCACAAGGTGGTAGATGGGCTGGGAAGTAGGGGAGGGTGCTGTGGATGAGGGTGGTGCAGCAGGGGCTGAAGGGGCAGCAGAAGATGTGGCTGCATCAGCTGTGGCAGTAAGAGAGGGCGGTCTGTAGCCCAGAGCCTGGAACTTCCTGCCATGTGGGATGATCTTCTTGCAGTCGGCGGCGGGTGGTTTCTCATCCACCAGCTCCCAAGGTACCTCAGCTCTGCGGCCCAACTGAGTAATCAGGTAGAGGAAGGGCAGAGTGCCTCGGACATGAACCCTGGACATGTAGCATCGGATAAATCGGGGAAGGTACATGTCCTTGCCCTCCATCACGCACCAGATAAGAGTAATCATGGCAGCTGGCACCTCAGTCTCGTGAGTGCTCGGCATCACATAATTGCTCAGGATTTGTTGCCATAGCCGAGCCTCATCATTTAGATAATTAATTTTTATGCCTTTGGGGGTTGTTGATGACTTACTCATAACCCATGGGACAGCAGAATCAATAGCTATAGTGCTTTTCACTGCTTCCCAATCAAAACGCATAAACCTCATATCCTCCTCAGCCTGCTGGTAACCATCTGGTCTATCTGATTTAGGCTGGAAGTTGAGGATATCTTCAATTGCCTCTTCAGTGACTAAAATCTGCTTGCCTCTGAGTTGTACTGCATCCAGGGTCGTTTTAAAATAGTTGCAATAGAATTTTCGGACCCAGGATGCATTGACCTCAGTCAAGTTCCTCTCCAGAAAGAACCATCCTCTCTGTTTGATTTGTTCTGTGGTGTACTACTGTAATTCAGCTGGAATTCGGAGGGTCTTTTCTAGATATAAGTTCCTTGAAGTTGTAAAGACCGGATACTTCAGTTCACAGTATTTGTTTACAAACTTGACTGGGTCGGTTGCAAGCAATATTTGATCGGCCTTTTCCTGCGGAGTAAAGGTCTTCTCCCGCCAGGAATCATCATGTAGTTTATTAAACTAAAGCAGGAAAATAGGAAGGTAAAAAGTGGGTCAGCAATGAAAGCATGGATAGGGAAAAGAGGAAAGAAACTCAAAGCATGAAGTGAGTCAAATAGATGTAGAGTTTTGGACTGTATGCAAGCTAAAAGTCAAGGAATTTAAATAAGAATCAGAATCCAAAAACTATGATATGCAGAATGCTTGTTTGTCAGGAAACAACAATTAACATGTCTCGAAATTGGTTGAAACTAGTTAGTTAAAAGCCAAGATAGAGGTTAGAAAGTTAATGAATTTAAGAGATAAAAAGTGAAGTTAAAGTTAGTGGCATGGTATTGTAGTTCCTAGTTAACAAAAATTTGCAAAAACTTGAAGAACAAGCAACTCACATTCAAGCATATAATTTAGATTATTGATGATAAATCATATAAATAAAAGAAGAGCAAAATGAATAAAATCATCAATAAAGCGATTTAACTAAGAAGGAACCAGAAGGAGTAGGAACGCTAGCCCATTCGTCCATGAATTGGCTTGGTTGAAACCAATTAGTGCAGAATTCAAAAGTACCAAAGCCAATTTATGAATTCGAGTTGAGTGAAATAATTTGCGAAAAAAAATCGGGCAGCAATCCGGCAGTAAAGGTAATGTTCCTGGGACAAGCAAATAGTAGAATCAAAAAGTCAAAATCATATGTAGTGCAGCAGTTGGCAATTATCAAGAAGAACAAAGGAAGGCTCATGATGCAAGTAACATGAAGCAGAACAAAGTAACTAGTTAATTCCTAAATGCAACCAATATCCTTGGTATGAGTAGGGGAAGTCTGAAGTACAAAAGTGTCAAGTGCAACTAAATTTTCCAAAAAGAAATTTTGGCAGCATGCCGGCTAAAAATTGGACGTTCTCGGGTAATAAATAGCAGCAGAAATTTAGTTCATATGACATTAAAGTAGTGCATAAAAGAGTAGCAAATAGCAAGTCACATGAATTCAGAAAAAGCAAATTCAATCTACAGCTAGAAATGCAATTTAGGTGGGAAAATGTCAAAACAGCATTAAACAGTAAGGAATAGTATATTAGCAGCATCAACAGCACAGTAAATTCAAAATTGCAAAATAGATAAAGCAAGCAACAAGAACAGCACAATTATCAAACCTAAATCCACTAACCACATCCTAGCTACCTAACCTCCTAAAATCCACTACGAACATGCATATCTAACTAACCTACATTGAACATAAATGAAAAAAAAAGGCAAACTAACTAACTTGAATGGGGACGGAATCGGAGTGCAGTGGAACCTGGTGTGCGTAGTGAAAGAAATTGAACGAAGAGAGAGGGTGGTGGTGTGGTGGCTCTGGTGGGCGGCACGGCGGCACTGGGATGCGGCACGGCAGCACTGGGACTCCTAGTGTGGTGGGTGGAAGCAGGGGGTGAAAGAGGGAGAAGGGGATGGAGAAGGAAAGAAGAAAGGGAGGGTTGAGGGGGGATGGTGGCGTCGGGGTGGTGGTGGTTGGTGTTCAGGGTGCAACGGCGGGGTCGGGTTGGCGACGGGGCAGGGGGTAGTGGGGAGAGGAGCGAGAGAAGAGGAAGAGAAGGGAGAAAGAGGGTTGGGTGAATGGCGGCGGGGTTAGGGGGTCTGTGACCGTGGTGGTGCGGCGGGCTGGGCCGGTGGTGGTGACTGGTGGCAGTTTGAGAGTGGAGAGAGAAGAGAGGGATGGAGGTGGAACGTTGAGGAGGGGGGAAAAGTGACGCAAAGGGGGGGTTAGGGTTTCCGCGTCAGGGGTTAGGGAATTCAAATCCACGCGGACGCGTGGGTTACGTGAGAGCGTGGGTGAGGCGAAAGTGTCATTGACGCGAGCGCGTGGGTAGCGGTGGGTAGCAATGACGCGTCCGCGTGAGGCACGCGGTCGCGTCAACCAGAATTGTGCTAAACGCACGAAACCAGCATCATTCTGGCGCAATTTTCTGTTTCAATAGGCGGCAAAAAAATTTTCAGGTGACGCGTATGCGTCGCCCACACCCACGCATGGTGGGTGTAAGTGAAAATGACGCGTACGCATTATTGAGGCGCACGCGTGGCCCAATTTATGCCTAACGCATACCAGCCGCACGATTCTAGCCCAACTTTCTGGGCGTTGGATGGTGACGCCGATTTGGAATCGACGCCCACGCGTGGCCTATGCCTACGCGTGGTGAGGCGCGTTTTTTTTTTAAAATATGCAGAATGCAAAATGCAGATGCGGATGTGGATGTTATGAATGATACTAGGAAAAATAAAATAAAACTAAAAATAAACAAAACAAAATAAAATTAAAATTGAAAGCGAACGATCATACCATGGCAGGTTGTCTCCCACCTAGTACTTTTAGTTAAAGTCCTTAAGTTGGACATTTGATGAGCTCCTTGTTATGGTGGCTTGTGCTTGAACTCATCCAGAAATCTCCACCAACGTTTGCAATTCCAATAGCCTCTGGGGTCCCAAACTAGGCAAGTAAAGCCTTCGAGCAAGTTGAAGCAGGTGTTTAAGTTCCAAGAGGATTGATTATCAGAATGAATCCCAGGATCCTAAACCTTGCTTTTGTACCCGTCTCTGCCTTGATCTATATCTTTCCAGCTGGGCAATACGAAATTTGAACTCTCACTAAGATGACCAAACATCTTCCGAGACCCATTCAATTGAGCTCTATGCCAATCCTGGCACCTCAATTTGAAGCGTGGAACCATATCGAATCTTGCATACCAACTCCTATTACTAACCATTTTCCAAGCTCCAAACTGGCCATCGGTTTCAAACAAACCATCTTCAAGTGGAAAGGTGAAGATAAAGGCTAAGGATTTTACCCACTTGAAAGTTGTATTGGGTGGTAATGGCCTTGGGACAGGTGTTTCCAGTGGTTTTGCAGGCTCCACTTCCTTGTACTCCTCTGTGAATTCTTTCAATTCCTGATAAACCTCTTCAACTGCAACCACGTCTTGATCAAAGTCTTCGATTTCTTCCTCATCACTCAAGTCATAAGTTGGAGGTTGAGAAAAGTCTACCTCCACATCGGCTTCGTATTCCCTTGGGGAGGATTCTCCAAGCTCAAAGAGTTCAATTGTGGATGCAAGTTCATCACTAGAAGAGTTTGATTCATGATCATCACTACCAAGGGAATTAGCTTCTTGATCTATTCCGTCCAATTCTTCATAAGATACATGCCTTAGGGGTTGTGCACTATCCTCTTTGGCATCAGTTATAATTTTCTTGGCAGAATTCTCTGCAATTCTTGATTCCCATGGAGGTTCAGCGTCTCCTAAGTCATCAACCAATTCTTCTTCTTCGATAAATTCGGCTTCCTCTACTTGTTCCAGTACAAAGTCATGCTCATTACTGTCTATCGGGGCTTCCAGTGTCTCCTTTATGCTACGTTCTTCATTAGACTCCCCACATGAAGCCATGGGGGTTCCTTGAACGTTCGAAGGTTAGGATGCTAATCGATTTATCGCTTGCTCCAATTGGTGAAGAGTTGTATGAAATTTGTTCACTGTTTCCTTGAGACGATCCTTTGATTCTTGTTCCATTAGATATGGGCATGGTGCATATGAAAGTGGTGGTTCTTGGGAGTAGTTGGGTTGGAATTGGGGTAGATACGGGTTAGGATCATAAGGAAGGTGAATGGTTGTAGTTGGCTTGTGAGTATGGTGGTTCAGAGTTATGTTGGGGAGGTGGTTCATAAGCATATGGTGGGGCTTGTTGGTAACTACAAGGGGGTCCACCATATCTATCATCTTGGTACACACCTCGGAATGGCTCTTGACTATAGTAATTGGATGGAGGTAGTTTGTCACGAAGGGGTCCACCATAACTATTGTCTTGGTATGCATCATAGAATGGTCGTTGTCCATGGTACTTTGGAAAGTGTTGTTGCCGAAAGGGTTGATCATATCCTCGGGGCTCCTTCCATCTTTGATTGTTTCGACCTTGATGCATGTTCCTATTATAGCTTCCATTCCTTGCAACAACATTGGAACCAAACTTAAAGCTAGAGGGGTGAGAATTCATAGTAGCTAATAAAAATTAAAAACAAAAACAAATAAATAAGTAAAAAGCAAATATTTACAATAATCAATAATAAGGCACACGTTTGCAATTCCCCGGCAACGGCGCCATTTTGACGAGAGGACTTTTGTTAGTAAAGAATTTCATAAGAATAATCACGTTGTAAGTATAGTTTCTAAACCAACAGAGAATCCTTTCGTACAAAAACTTGTTTGTCACTAAAGCAAACCCAATAAAATTTATAACCGAAGTATTCAAACCTTGGGTCGTCTCTCAAAGAATTGCAGGGAGGTGTATTTATTATTGGTTATGGAAACAGGTATATTTTTTTGGTTTTTGAAATAGGGAACAAGGAAATAAATTAACAATAAAGCAAATTAATTATCATGAAAACCGTTGCAAGGTATAAGAACTGGAAATCCCATCCTAGTTATCCTTATCAAGCGTGACAAAAATTGTTTATTGCTCCCACTTAGTTAACCCTTACTAAATAAAGGAAAGTCAAGTGGACTAATCAATTTGATTCCTCAAGTCCTAGTCAACTCCTATGGAAAGACTAGCTTTAGAGGGATCCAAATCAATCAGCAAATTCCAATTTTCAATCAACAGCTGAGTTTGATAACTCAAGTGTCACCAATTACTCAACCAAAGCAAAAGAAGAAAAATCCAAATTATTTATATCCTAAAGAGAAGAAAGCAATCATAAATCCGAAAATATCTCAATGTGTATTAAATAAGAAAATCAAATTCAACATAGGAATTCATAAACCATATTGAGAAAATAAACAACTAAAGTAATAGAATAAATAAAAGTAGAAGAAAACATAAATTAAGGAACATTGAACCTGGAATGAAGAAGAAGTAAACCTAACTTAAGAGAAATCCTAAATCCTAAAACCTAAGAGAGAGGAGAGAGACTCCCCCTCTAAAAAAAACTACATCTAAAACCTCTAAAATTGTGAATATCAAAGTTCTTCCCATGAATGGATGCATTGCCCCACTCTATAGCCTCTAATCTGTGTTTTCTGGGCTTGGATTTGGGCCAAAAAAAGGTCCAGAAATCACTAGGGGCGAATTCTGCAACTTTCTGCACGTGGCGTCCGTCACGCATGCGCGTGGGTCACGCGTACGCGTTGCTTGTGTTTTGCGTTAGGCATGCGTTCGCGTCGTCCACGCGTGCGCGTCGCTTGGGTTCTGCGCGAGTCACGCGTCCGCGTCGTCCATGCGTGCGCGTCGCTGTCATTTCCGTCAAAACTTCATTTTCGCGCGTTCCTTCCACTTTTGCATGTTTCCTTCCTGTTCTCTAAGTCATTCCTGCCCTATAAAACCTGAAAATACTCAACACACGGATCATGGCATCGAATGGTAATAAAGGACACATAAAATTAATAATTTTATGGTCTAGGAAACATATTTTCACATATATTAAGGAATAAGAGAGGAATTGTAAAATTATATAATTTATATGAATAAGTGAATAAAAACTTGATAAAAACCACTCAATTGAACATAATATAAATCGTAAAATAGTGGTTTATCATTCACATTGTTTATTAGCTTGTTTCCCATACTTTCTCTTAATTTTATTTGCATGACCGCAAATGTAACTATGGAATGAATTACCACTCAATCATATGCGACTGTCGGCGGGTACATGGATTTTAGATTTACTGAAATTCAACATTTTTGCAATGATAATGCTCAATTATTAGTAATTGATTCCATTATATTTAGCTTGACTGAATTTAAAATGGAGAGTACCGAATTGTGAGATTGTCTTCTTCGCGCACCGACGGCTTAAAGGAAATCAGAGAGAAACATAAAGGGAAGGTGATTCGAAACATACGATGCTCTCAGAATAACTTTAGAATGAAATAATGAGGTAAGATTAAATTATAGCTTGTTAGTCACACTTTAAAATGTGTGGTTTAGATTTACAAAAAGATTAAAAAAAAAGGATTCAATCACGCTGAAGGACATGAAAGAATCCTCAATCAATAAATGCCTGTAAGCCAGAACCTATAGAAACTTTAAATTATTGTGAAATAAACCACTACTTATTTACTACGCAACTAGAAATTATAGTTATGAATGTACTTTCCACCTTTATAATGGCTATGGGAAAAAGGAAAAAAAAAATTATTATGAAAAAAAAAAGAAGCTGAATTAGGCAGGGTCCTATGGTATCACAGGGTTCGCAATAGGATCAATTCTTAGAGTCTGCAGATCCGTATCCATAAGGATTTTTGCTAGCCCAATTCCATTGATCACGGCACATCTCGTCAATGCCATATTTTGCCCTGCACGGGAAATATATTTGTTAGAGAAGTAATATATTTTTTTAAAAAATGTTACTCAGAGAGAGGCTTAAAATAAAATACTTACTTCCAATTGAGTTCTTTTGATGCTTTATCTGTTGATGCATAAACGATTTCAGCATCACCAGGTCTCCGATCAGCCATTTTAAGTGGAATTTTCTGAACAGTAGACAACAATTATTTTAGTCATGCAAGTCAAGGTCTCAAGGATTCGCCATATAATCCAAACAAATTTATTTCAGCAATGCATCAAAGGATATTGGATATATATGCATGACAAGGCAATCAATGAAGCTACCAAGTTGCAGCGTTATTCACAGGTTTTTCATTTCCTGCATCTTATGAATGTGCTTGTTTTCGAGATCCCAAACAACGAAGGGAGAAAATGATTAAATAAATGAGCATGCACCGCTCAGTGGCACCGAATTCAAGTTGGAAATTTCACAAGACAAAAAGAGTAACAAGTTAACAACATATCACAGAGGAGAAACAGAACAATAGCCTGTTACCTTTCCAGAGGCATTTTCAAAAGCTTTGACCATCTCCAAAACTGACGTCCCCTTTCCAGTTCCCAAGTTATAAACTTCACAACCTGTGAATGCACGGTAAAAAATTTAACCACAATCCACCGTATCATTTCATAAAATGAAAATATAATAAATAATAAAACTGGATTCTAGTGAAGATCAGTTCCCAACCATTGCTACTGGCAGAGTTTAACAAAGCCAATACACTTAATATAGAACCAAATGATGAAACAAGAAAAGTACCTATTTTAGGATCCTCTAGTTTATTCAATGCAGCTATGTGGCCATCTGCTAAATCAACAACATGAATGTAATCGCGAACCTGAGAAAAAGATACGATCAATGTGTAAGATCCTAGGAAGAAATCAAAGGGCAGGAATGGAAATGCATGCCTAACAGACCTCATGCAATGAGCTCTGCTCGTAATTTTCAAGGGAGAAGATTAGTAAAACAAGCCAGAGATAGTGAGACATACTCCAGTGCCATCGCTTGTTTTATAGTCAGTTCCAAAAATTGTCAGTGCAGGGCGTCTGCCGACAGCTACTTGCTGAACAAATGGCATGAGATTGTTTGGAATTCCACGAGGATCCTCACCAATATTTCCACTAGGATGTGCACCCACTGGGTTGAAGTATCTCAACAATATTATTTTCCATCCATGATCTGATTGGTAGAGATCACGGCAAATTTCTTCGATCATAAGCTGAAAGACAACTCTTAACAGATATCATTGCTCAATTCCAAGCCAACACTACTATCAGTACTGTAAAGCAAATTTACAAACATGTTTTGTACAAGACCCTAGCATAAAAGTTAAATTTAAATCAAAATCAATTTTTTCCCCAAGCTTCCCATATTTCCGGTATCACTACTAACAAATGCCTTAAAACTTTCTGAGCCAGTTAGCTATACCTTGGTTCGTCCATATGGATTCGCTGCTGACAAAGGGAACTCTTCTGTACATGGGACCTGCTTTGGCCAACCATATACAGTGGCTGAAGATGAGAACACAAGCTGGAACCATTCAAGAAGGAAAAAATCAGTATATAATCACTTTGCCCTGCTCATCTTAAACTAAATTAATGGCTTGATACTTTCTCATTAACAGGACTAAACAAGGTGGCTATAATTCATGTCCCTTCACAGAGTTGAAGCCAATAATTAAAGACCAAAAGCTTACCTTCTTGCATCCATGGGCAGCCATGACTTCAAGTAGCACAATTGTCCCAATCAAGTTGTTATTAAAGTAGTACAGTGGTTTCTCCACACTTTCACCTACTGCTTTCAGTCCAGCAAAATGTATCACAGCATCAAACCTGGAGAAATAGATATCAATACCAGAAACAGTTAAAAGTGTAGGATAAGTGATCAAGTAAATCAATAAGAGAACATGAAGCACAGAATGAAGGAGTAAATAAAATTCTTATACTGGAGAAAATTAAAAAATGTCCTTACTTTGTGGAAGCAAAAATTTTCTCAAGTCCTTCTCTGTCCCGGAGGTCTAACTGCAGTGAGAAAAATAATTGAAATTTATTTTTATCATAATCATAACGAACTAGATACGAAATTGCCCATATAAACCACCCACGCACACCAGATAACTGAACTTTATTTATGTGTAATATCTCAGAACCAGTGTCTACAACTTCAGAGGGATAAAAAAAAACAGTAAAGATAGCTCAACAAAGAAAAAGTTCATGACTGGAACAAAAAATTGGATATTGGGGGGGGGGGGGGGGGGGGGGGGGGGGGAGAATAAAATCAAAATTGGATAGTGTTTGTAAATAAAATTGGACGTGATAGAAAGCAACAGAGTATGACGGGATCCAATAACGGAATAAACAAGCCGCTCTGCGTAATCAAATCACATCAGAAAAGTACATCATGAAATTCAATTGTAAAACAGACTTGGGACCAAGTTATTCCAAAATACACACATAATTTCGAAAATTCGAAGCTGTCACCGTCCTTCTATTTACTAAGGCACGGAATAAAGCACCAAAAAAACTTTTTCACTTTTAATTTCCCAGTCGGACCCACCACAATTTTCAAGGTGAAATATGCTCGGCATCTAACATAAAACCAAAATAAACAAATCCAAACCCAAAAAAAAATAATAAATAAAAAACACCCCAAAACCAGAATTATCGTCCCCTGGGAAACACAATGCAACAAGAAATCAAAAGTCAGAGCAACCAATCAGAGAGAAAGAGTGGCGGCGGCGAAAACCTTATGGCATGAGAGGTTGGAGGCGAATTGTCCAGCTAGTCCCTTGACCCTCTCGACGGCGATTTCGGAAGAATTGTCGTAGTTGTCGACGATGACGGCCTTGAAACCGCCATTGAGGAGCTGGAGAACGGTGTGGCTGCCGATGTAGCCCGCTCCACCGGTGACGAGGATGGTTTTGGCGGCCATTATGGCGAGATGAGAGAAAAGAGAGGAGAAGAAGCGAAAGCGTAAGCTTTAATGGTAGTAATGAAATCGTAACAGAAAGCAGAAAGGGAAGGGAGAGTTATATAGGGTGCCACTGCCAACACCCCGAAAGTTTGTTACGCGCCCTGGACGTTTTCTCGGCAAAGGGCCAAAGGCCTAATTTTTGTGACACGTTCGTTAATGATAAACTTTTTTTTTCTTTTACTAACTTTAGATTTTAGAATATTAAAGAATCATTATTTTATATTTGAAAAAATATATAGAATAATGAACAAGATTATTTTTATATTTGGAAAAAATCTAAAATTTTAAAATATTTTCTCAATATTAAATAAAATAAATTTTGAAATTTTTATTTTAAATTTTTTTAAAAATTAAAAATTAATTTTAACATAAGATTAGTATAAATTAATTTTATATGTGTATTCATCTATGTAATATTACATCACAAAAAATAATTAATTTTTGTATTAGTTGCATAAATAATCTTTTAAAAAAATGTTGTAACTAAAATATCTGTATAGACAATGTATTAAAATTAAATTTTTTTAAATATAAAAGTTTTTGTCTACTTTAATATAAAAAAAATTAATGAATAAATTAAATCTATAATCATTTCTTTTTTTATTTTATGTCGATATAAAATTTTATTGATTTCTTTTATTTAAAATTTTTAATAAATTTTTTTTAAAAATAATATTTATATACTAAATTAGTTATTAAAATTAATTATTAATTAAAGTTAGTTATTAATATAAATATATATTAAAATATAAAATATATATTTAAAATAAATTAAATAAATATATATTTATACAGAAATATATAATAATTTATTTTAGTTATTAATTTTGATGTATGCGTAAGATTTTTTTTTTCACAAGTATATAAAATAGAGATCTCTAATTAAGAAACTAAAACACATTTTATACCGGCAAATTGAATATTCGCTTTTAAATTCTATTTTATTTATTTTGGGATTAAATTAAAGTTTGCTTTATTTGGAGAAGCTTAATGTTTTCATTGAATATTTATAGTGGGAAACTACAGATCATCCACGTGGATTTCCAGTGCGTATGGTTCTGAAGAATTCTTTGGCATTTTCTTATTCTTTCCACGGTAGTCACATAATTTCCAATGATTTCTATATAATTTTTTTAAGGGACAATTTACTGGTTCAATGATTGGCTGATTAAAAAAAAAGTTTATGACAGTTACACTTACTGGAGAGTGTCTTGGAGTTTTGTGTTTGTTGGTTGGGTGGTTACGGCTAAAAAAGTTTATTCAGCTTGTGAGCTGTTTCTCTTGTCTCTATTAAATAATTATTATCATAGTTTTAGTATCTTACGATAATTTTTAGTACTATATTGGTAATGGTAATAAAAATATTAGCTAAAAATTAATTGTTAAATTAATAATTATATATATATATATATATTAATAATTCATATATTTTATTTGATTAAATAATTAGATATTAAAATAATTAAATATATTGTAATAAAATAATTAATCAAATCTAAAATAAATTAATAATCAAATTTATTTACAAATATTTATATATGATAAATAGTTAGTGACAAATTTTTTATATATATAATTATACGTAACATTATTAGTATGTTAAATCATTTTAATTTTAAATTTTAAAATCTTGTTTAACTCTTATGTCTGACTATATATATATATATATATATATATATATAAGCGAGTGTGAAATAAAGTTTATCAAATATATGTTTGCTAAAGTAAAGTTGTTAGACATCTAAACTTTTTTTTGTTCGGATCAATTTGAATCGAAACACATTTTCTTAACAATAATTTTTTTATTTAGTTAAGAGATTAAACAAATATTAATTTTAATTAATTATATATTATTATATACTAATGCGCATTTTTTACTCTGTTGAGTAGATAATGTATACCCTGCATCATTATGCATACTTTATGTGAAATAATTAAAAAATATTATATATATATATATATATATATATATATATACTAAAAGTTAACTATACAATTAGTTACAATGGTGTATGTGTCATCATTTTATATACTTTTAATATATATTTTATATTTTAATATATATTTTATATAATTGACTAAATTAGCAGTTGACTTTTGTGTATATATATAACATGATTAAATAATTAATTGATATCATTTTTATAATAAGAATATCCCTTCTAAGTGGCAATGGAAGAGAATAATGAATTATCCTTTGTAATGAGATTGGAAAATTATTCATTCAAAATGCAATATATGGTGCAAAACAATCTATTACACTTGAATATCCTTTGAATAACAATATAACATGCCCCTAAGACTCGGTCAAATTTTACAGGGATAAATTAGGCAGAAATTTAATGATGAGATTAACATATTTATCCTTAAGGTGAGTTTATACATTTAATTATTTTTAAAATTAATTTAAAAAATTATTATTTAATAATATAATAATTTAATTTTCTAATTTAATAACAAATAATTATGTATGATTGTAGTATAATTTATATTTAGTGTAATTAGTAATAAATTAGAATATTATATTTTTAATAATATATTTAAATATATATTCCTACTATTAATTGATTTAAAGTATTATTATACGTATTTTAACTAATAATATATAAATATTTTCTTACTCATAGTCAATATTAATATGCACGTTCCTTTCACAAAAATATAATGTTTTTAAGATTAGGAAAAAATATTAATTAATGATATAATAAAATTATTGAAATAAAATCATACTCAGTATATAAGAAAACAAAATCTCGAATAACTACTTTAAACAAACTACTTATAGAATTTTTAACAGTAAAAAATTTAACGGTAATGCTAAAAAAATAAAAAATATCAGAATTTATTTTATTTAACATTTATTAATTACTGTAATAATAAATGAATAATAAATAAAGAAAGTTTTGACTATTTTTTGTTAATATTTTTTTATTATTAAACATTTTAAAAATTTAAATATTATTTTATTCTCAAAATTTAATTTAAAAATTATGTTTCATAGACTAACATATTTACTCCTTAATTAGAGTTTATATATTTAATTATAATATTTTTAAAATTAAAAATAAATTATCAATTAACAATATAATAATAAAATTCTCTAATTTAAAAATAAATAATTTTGTACAATTATAGTATAATTTATATAATTTATGTTTAGTATAATTAGTAATAAATTAAAATATTATATTTTTAGTATAATTAATATAATTTATATAATTTATATTTAGTATAATTAATAATAAATTAAAATATTATCTTTTTTCTAATAATATAATCATATAAATTGCTATCATTAATTGATTTAAAACATTAATACGTAGATTTTAACTTTAATAATATATAAATATTATCTTTCTTATAATCATATATTAATATTCGCATTTGTTGCTATAACTTATAAGTATAGTACTTTTAAGATTAAGAAAAAAATTAATTACTAATATAATAAAAAAATAATAAAATCATATCCAATACATTAAAAAATAAAATTTTAAAGTAAATTATCTAAAACAAACTAATTAATCATAAAATTTTCAATAGTGAAAAAATTTAAAATATTATTTTATTTTCAATCAATTTTAAAATTATATTTAATAGACTAATGTAATTACTTCTTAGTTAGAGTATGTGCATTTAACTAGAATACTTTTAAAATTTAAAAATAAAATATTAATTAATGATATAATAATGATTTGAACAATAGAGTATATGCATTTATTATTATTTTAAATAATTTAATTTTTAATTATTGATAGATTAAAAATATATCAAAATTATATGACACACTATTATATTAGCAACAATTTTCACTAAATTACTTGATATATTACTGATAAAATAAATTCATAAATAGTAAAAGAGTAAAATTAAAAATTAATAAATTAAATATTACATATCTAATTAAATAAAATTAACTAATAAAGTGAGATCAAATTTTAATATTTTTTTTAAATTAAACTAATCAAATCCTAATATTAGAATTAAGTTATTTAAATAATATCTATCATATTCAATTATTAAACTTAGATGGATATATATTAGAATTATTTTTGTAATAACTAATAAAAATAGTTTGACCAAATTGAATATTTAGAATTTATGTAAATTCAAATTATCCTCTTGTTAAATAAGCTCCATAATCAGTTATTCATATAATGCGGCAAGACAAGAATAACCACATTTAGCTCAATGATAAATTCATAGTACAAGAAATTCGTCGAATACCGTCGAATTTACAAAAAAAAAATTGTCGGTAATATGTTTATCGTCGAAATAAATCTGACAGTATAAACTTTACTAGTAATTATTTATCAGCGGATTCTTTTGTCGGCACCTAATTACTGTCGAAAAATTTATGCTGAAAATTTTTACCATCAGAATTTTTTCCAGTAAATTCGAGGTAAATTTAAATTTAATTTTTTTTAAATTTTGTGTAAAAATTAATATATAATTTTAAATATTTAAATTCAATAATTTCTAAACTAATGAATCAGAAAATACAACTCTAATTAACTCAAAAAATAATTAACTCAGATAATAATAAACTTAAAAATCAACAACAATAAACAATAAGTCAATAATAAATTTGAAAAATAAACAAGTTAAGATTAACTCAGACAATTAACAACAATTAACTAATTAACTCATATAATAATAAACTTAGAAAATAAAAAACATGAGTCAATAATGAATTTAAAAAATAAACAAGTTAAAATTAATTAACTCAAAAAATTAACAACAAT